>NC_058378.1:46870000-47147500 GCF_018350175.1 Felis catus
GAATTAGCCCACAGCCACTGTTATCTCACTGAATCCTCACGACCCTGAGCAATAAGGACAAAAGCAAATTTGCACCCATTTTGTGGAGGGTGAAAAATTCTCGAGTGGCCCAAGGTCAAGCTGCTGGGTGGCACGGCTTCAGCTAACACCAAATCCAGGTGGGATTATTTTTTAATGTTTATTCATTTTTGAAAGAGTGAGCGTGAGATGGGGAGGGGCACATAAAGAGGGGGACAGAGGATCCAAAGCAGGCTCTGAGCTGACAGCAGTAAGCCCGATGCGGGGCTCGAACTCACGAACCATGAGATCATGACCTGAGCCAAAGTCAGTCGCTCAATTGACGGAGCCACCCAGGCGTCCCCGGGTGGAATGTTTTTTACATGATGCCAGGAATAACCACCAGGCTCCATCTCACAGGTCGGTCCTCCTCATGCCTTCCTCTGCCTGGGGACTAGGGAGGGACACCGAGCCTGAGAGCTGGGGTGGGGTGAGGATAAGAGGCACAGCAAGGATGTCAGGGATGCAGGACGGGGGCCAGGAGCCACACGGCCGCATCTGCTATCCCGGCCCTCGCCACCTTGCTTGCTCAGGTGAACGTGGCCAGAGGGGAGGCATTCTGCACACGTGTGGGCTAAAACCCAAGCAAAGAACAATAATGGCTGGCGCATCTGCAAATCGATGCCTATAACCAGAGCACATTGGCTTCTCAAAGTCAGGGGGATGCAGGGCAGCCACCGCCCTCCCCGGCATCTGTGGCTACACCCTTCCCACTCTGTGTCCATTGCCCTGACTCTCTCTAGCGTCTCCTCCTCGTTCACCTGTGTGCATGCCAACCCCGAAGTGCTCACAACCATGTCCGAGCTTCCCGGTGTGTCTGGGACAGTGCATTAGTCCTGGAGCCAGGTGGCCCCGGGCTGGCATCCTCGCGTCTCCACCTCTGCCTGGCAGAGACCTCACCACGAGCCACACTCTTCATATCAGTTTTCATCTGGAGAATGGGACCATCACACCACCCACTCTTGGGGTTGTGGTGAGGAATGAAGAAGATGCTATGTGTCGATGCTTAGCCCTGTGCCCATCCCCTGGTATCTGGCCCTGCCACCCCCTCCAGCCTCTCCTCCCTGCTGCTCTGCCCTGCACCTGCAAGGCTCCTCACCCTCATGGACCAAGTGACCTCATCCTCCCAGCCTGTCACCCACTGTACTTCTCCCTCCCCACTTCCGTGTGCTGCCTCCCCCCCGCCCCCCGCCCAACCCTTTTCTGGAACACTCTTCCTCCTCCTTCAATACTTGGCCTGAATTTCACCTCCAGGAAGCTTTCCCTACCAACCACAGAGCCCTGGGACAGGGTTAGGAGCGCCTCATCTGGGTGCCCGTGACAGCTTGGTGGGCACCACCTGCGTGCTGCCACGGTTTTGTTTCTCTAGGTCTCCCATTTGATGCGGCACTCAAGGGCATGGGCTGCGTGCTATTTTATCCTTGCCCTAACAGGCCTTACAAGAAATCCCTTACAGAAGAATCACCCAAGTGTGACTGAATAATAACAAAAACCAGTTGCATAGAGCTCACCATTTACCAGGACCGTCGGAAGCACTTCACACAGACTAACTCATCGAATCCCGCCAACAACACCATGTGCCAGCTTTGCCCCCCCCCGGCCTTTCATCAGAGAGGTGGCAAAGCTGGCCAAAGGCACACAGCAATCAGTGGCAGAGCCCGGATTTGAACCGAGGCAGCCTGGCCCCAGAATCTTTCAGCATCACAGAAGATTACCTTTCACAGAAAAAACAAATTCCATAATCCTACCACTATTCAGTATTATGGAAATGAAGCAAGTAGTTACACATCTAAGTTCAGAGCCGGTATCTTTAGATTCCCTTTGAAATCACCTCTGCCTTCACACTAAGGTTCTGAACCAGTCAATTATTAATTAAATCCCATACTTCGACTGTCAGGGTATGTTTAAAAAAAAAAATCTCTGATGGTTCAGAAAAAACTGAAAAGTGCTTTAAACAAAGCTCACAAACCACAGTAATGCTATGCCTATAACTTATCCAGCATATAAATAGTCTGTGCCCCTGTTCATCCATGAGAGAGCACACACACCAGAGAACATGAAGAAAGCCTGGATATCTTCCGTCGGAACTGCTGTTGGCACAGGGAACATAATGTGCACTTCAATTTCTCCCATCTGCAAATACTTTGTTATCTCAAACCCATAAGAAGAGGTCAAACAACAGATCAGGAAATCTACCGCCTGGGAACTGCCTTTTTGGTGCCCACGGCCATCCTCTTGGCAACTTTTCTTAAACTTGACCTACAGGAAAGAAGGCATCTGCATCCGTGGACAAGGTGTCATGGTGTGGGGCTCTATGCAGTTGGTGGCATTTCATTTCAAATCTGCCTTTCCGGGACCTTTGGGGGCAGTATCATGCTCACTCCTCGAGCTGCTTTTAGGGAGCTGAAAAATCTTGCAGAACCCTGAGATGCTCTGGCCCAGCTTTCTGTTCCAGGAGAGCACTTAGCCGTGGGAAGGAAACAGTTTCCCAACCCCCAAATCAGGGCCACCTCCTCCCAGGGGATAGCAACTTCCGACTTTGGGGATGACACATATTCCAAACGAGACTCGCTTTCCTTCAGTATGAACTTCTCGCAATAAGTCATGGAATCCCTTAGAGCCTCCAGGTCTGTCCCAGTCACTTGGTAGGCCCTCCTCTTGGTGACCGCAGCCACGGTGCCAGCATGTGGCCTCTTCCTGAGGGTCCCTCCCCTGCCTAAGGGTTTCCGTTCCTGGCATCCTGCCCTGGTCCTGTGCTCTCTGCCCATTCTCCCTTAGGAGGAAGTGGTCAGAGGACAGAGAAGGACATTTATCCCAATAATAGCTTGAGACTCCAGGGGCCCAGCTGCCCACTGCCATTGCACGGATGGAGCTGGGGTCGGGAGGCCCCAACACGACAGGGACAGAAGGAGCCTCTGTGTGGGCTGCAGAGGCAGAGCACAATTCAGGCCAGAACCAGTTGAAAGGCAAGGGACCGACCAGTTCACTAGCAAGGAATCTGGGCTGCACTGAGTCAAATCAGCCTGAGGTCCTAATCGGGAAGATGAATACAAGTCGGCGGGGCACCCCTACATGGTCCTGGGGTGCAGTGGAGTAAAGACAGGCTTTCCAGAGGTAGATCTGTGGCTGGCCCGACAGGAGACATGCCCATGGAGAGAGCTTAACTCAGGCACTCACAGATTCACAGCACCAACTGGTAGAGGGGTGGCATCCGAATGGGACTTTGTGGTCATCACTGACCTCTGGTAGGTATCCCACGGCCGGGGATGACCAAACTCTAAGGCCCACCAGACTAGGGTGACACCCTTACTATATGTCTAGTCTTGGTACCAGCTCAGAGTAGGAGCATGTCATACCCCTATTACCAAAGGGAGAGGAAGGGAGGGGCCCAAATGGCACTCCTTGTTAGCGAGGCAAGGGACACAGTAGATCACAGCAGGCAAATCCTGAGAAGCACCGGCAGGCTGGCTCCTCACAGCCTCTGGGCTCCCCAGCCATAACCTCCCCCCATATCTGAAATGCCAGTCCTTAGGGCTCTGTGGGGGGGGCACATACTTTTAAGAAGAAACAAATACCTTTATCGAGGCATAATTTACTTCCCATGAAAGTCATTGATCTCAAGTGTATGACTCAACCATCACTACACTACAGTCTTGGAACATTTCTATTACCCCCCAAATTTCCCTCTTGCTCATTTATAGTTAATTCCTATGCCCACTCTCAGCCCTAAGCAACTATTTTCAGTTCCTATAAATTTATCCTTTTCTGGACATTTCAGATAAATGGTATCATACAATACATATTTTTTGCATCTGGTTTAGTTCACTTAGCATAATGTTTCTGAAGTTCATCCATGTGCAGAATGTATCAGCAGTTTGTCCCTTTTTATTACCGCATTGTATTTCATCAAACGGATTACTAAATGTTGTTTATCCATTCATCAATTGATGGCTACATTCAGATTGTTTCCATCTCCTGGTTATGATGAACAAAGCTGCTGTGAACAACTGCATGGATGTCTTTGTGTGGACACATGCTTTCATTTCTCTTGGGCAGACACCTACGAGGAAAATCTCTGGGTAATCATATGGTAAGTTTATGTTGAATGTTTTAAGAAACTACCAAATTGATTTCCAAAGCAGCTACACCATTTTACATTCCCACCCGCAATGAACAGAGTTCCAGTTTCTCCACATCCTCACCAACACTTGACATCATTGTCTTTTTACAGCCATTGTAGTTGTATTTGTACCACTTAATGACCAATGAAACGGAATATATTTTTGTGAATTTGTTAGCCATTTATATACCTTCTTCAGGAAAATATCTATTCAAATCTCTTTTCTTTGGTCCATTTTTGTGTTATTTGTCATCTTATTATTGAGTTGTAAGAGTTCCTTATATATTTTATCCCAGCATTATTTGTTGAAAAGACTGCTTTCTCAAACTTTTTGAAATAATTTGTGCTCACCAGTAAAGCAACATGGGCCTGGGCTTTTCTTGTTGGAAAGATTTTAGCTAACAATTCAATTTCTTGATTTATTATAGGTTTATTCAGATTATAGCTGTCTTTTTAAATCAATTTAGATAATTTGTGTCTTTCTAAGAGTTTTTCTATTTCATCTATGTTGTCTTATTTTTTAGAATAAAAGTGTTCATAATATTTTCTTATAATGCTGTTAACTTTTGAGTCTGTAGTGATTCCCTTTTCTCTTCCTGATTTGGTAATTGGCTTTTTCTTTTTTCTTTTCATATTTTCATGTAGAGTCTAACTTAAGATTTGTCAATTCTATTGATCTTTTCAAAGAACCAACTTTTGGTTTTATTGATTTTTTTCTCTCTCTGTGTGTGTGTGTGTGTGTGTGTGTGTGTGTTTTCCCTGTCATCAATTTCTGCTCTAATCTTTATTATATCCTTTCTTCTGCTTACAATGGATTTCACTTGCTCTTCTTTTTCTAGTTACTTATGGTGAAAGCTTAGGATATTGATCTGAGATCTTTCTTCTTGTCTAATACAGGCATTTAAAGCCATAATTCTTTCTCTAGGCACTGCTTTAGCAGCGTATCTTGTAAGTTTTCATGTGTTTTGTTTTCATTTCTTTTCAATTCAAAATATTTTCTAATTTCTCTTATAATTTCTTCTTCATATTATTTAGAAGTGTGTTGTTTTAAATTTCAGAACATTTGGGATTCTCCCAGATTTCTTTCTGTCATTAGTTTATATTTAATTCTTTTGCTTAGAGAACAAACTTTGTATGATTTCTTACATACATAAACTTTTTAAGTTTATACGAATCTGTTTTCTGGCCTCGCATCTGGTCTATCCTGGAGGATACTCCCAGTGCACTTGAAAGGTGTGGTAGGTGGTCATTGGGTAGAGTATTCCTACTCTATGTGTCAGGTCAAATTGCTTGATCTTCTGTGCCCTTGAATTTCTGTCTAGGTATTCTATCAATTATTGAGAGTGGATCTTGAAATATCCAGCTCTTATTCTAGAATCATCAATTTCATCTTTCAATTTTCTGTTTTTCTTCATGTGTGTTGAAGCTCCGTTGTTAGGCCCATATACATTTATATCTGTTGTATCTTCCTGGTGTATTGCTCCTTCATAATTTGAAATTTCCTCCTTGGTCTCCAGTAATATTTCTTGCCTTAAATTATGTCTCATCTGCTATTAATTTAGCTACCATCCCTCTTACTGTTACTATTTGCATGGTATTTTTCTCTTCTTTTGGGCGTTCTCCATTCTCCACTGCACATGCACGTTGCCTCAGCCAGAAACACACTTGCCCCAAATGTGACCAAAAGTTCAGGCTAGTCAAGTCATTGGACCTCCCTGCTCGATACCCCTAAGAAGGTCACCTCCACTGACAATGCTGCTGAACGTGAGCATTGCACACTGCTCCAAGTCACATGATCCCCCTTTCTACCACAACAGAGCTGCTGGTGGTCCTTATGCCTTCCATGGATTCAGATGAAAAATTCACTGTCATTCAAATTTGTGTTTGCACAAATGTAGGTCATGCATGGTTTCTCTCTGATTCTTTTTAGGATTTTTTTCTTTGTCTTTGGCTCTCATAATTTTTTTTTCTTACCACCTTTGAGTCCTCCTTTGGTTGTCTCTGATATTATTTTCAGGGTTTATGGTTGTGCTTCGCAGGGAAGAGCAGGGAGAAGTTGACCTATGCCATTGTGTCTAGACCAGAAGTGTCAAGTTTCTAAACAGTATGAGTTTGCAATATCTACTATAACCGTTATGTTTCCTGTAAGGTGTATTCCACGAGCTAGAAAGGTAGCATCTTACCACATATATTACTAATGGCCACATTCTGCAGAGTGGGGCATAGGACAAGCAGACTTTGGTGAAAGGGAATCAGGAGTATTTGTGGTCAGAAGGCATCAAAGTGGTTCAGTCCAAGCTGCTAGCCTCTTCCTAAACAGGGGACACGGTTCTCCAAAAGCAGGTGTCAAGCCTCCTCCAGCATGTATGTTGAACCAGCATGAGCCATATTTTCTTTGGACCCTCTGGGGGTGATAACCAGAGCATGGAATCTAGACACATGCAAGGGCATGAAGGACACACATTTTGAGGCCAACGTGCAGACCAACATGCAGACCAACATGCAGACCCCCTAGGTAAAGATACATATTTAACCAATTTCTTGGTAATATCGATAGAAAGTAAACTATCAAACAGTTTCATTTGAAGAAAGAAAGAAAATATTCCTACCTGTTCTGAGGACATTTCACCAAATAATGTCTCACTGTTAAAAAAAAAAATAGAAGATGATAAATAAATGTTACTTTAGATATAGAAGCTCCAGGAATCACCAGGAAATGCAGGTGCCCAAATGTTGCCCAGATGTTGATACAAGTCACCTCTTGGGGCTTTCATACTTCTCTGTGGATGAGTACAGCAGAACTATAGTAGGGACACTGCAGTGACTTGATAGGGTTATACTCCTGGATTGAGCCAGGCATGAAGCCATATACCCCAGACCTCCTAGTTTGTTAATCCAAAACATTCTTTTTTTTTTTTTTTTTTTTTTTTTTTTTGGCCAAGGTAGGTTGAGGTGGGTTCTAACCTGAAAGGTCCTAGAGTAACAGAGTCACCCAGCTTCAAAGTTTTACCTCAGTCATGAGAAAGCCTTTTGGGGAAACCTATTTCCACTTAGGTGCTCCTCTCTGTAAAATGGGTTTTCATTCTCTGATCAGTGCTCTTCCAGGACTAAGTGGGGGTCCTTGGAAAAACAGTCTTAGAGCAAGACATCCTCCACAGTAGGTCTCATGGAGAAAAAAACCCAGATTTTAGCTGCAGAGGAAATATAAGAATACTCAGGAAGTTATCCAAATAAGTGTTCAATCTATGCTCACAACTGAGTTCATCTCAAGCAGAAGTAAAGCCATAGGCCCTGGAGTTGGGTGTAGATCATTACACCAATGGCCCCATGAATCATACCTCCCTGTATCTAACTATACTCCTGTGAAAGTCCCTCCCACGCTGACCCAGGGCTTGGCCACCAGATGTGCTTTGGCCAATGAAACAATAACCAATATGTCACAAGCAAAGGCATAAAAGGCCCTTGTGCCCTGGTATTTGCTCACTTTCTCTCTCTTGTCATAGGGAACTCTTCTGCGACCACGTAAAGAAGCCTGGCTGGCCTACTAGAAGATGAGACCGCATGGAACAGACGCAAGTCCCCCCAGCTGATGCCCCAAAGCAGCCAGGCCCCAGCTCATCCACCAGAAGACCGCAGCTTCAGGAGCGACTCCAGCCAAGACCAGAAGAACTGCTCAGCTAAGCCCAGCCCAAAGTGCTGACCTATGGAATTGTGAGCAAATAAAATCATGGATGTTTTAAGCTATGACACTTTGGCGTGATCTGTCCTGCAGGTGACCAGGGCAGGTTCCAGACCAGCATGACAGAATCTCAACGTTAGAGAGGGCTCTTTAGGTTCACCTGTTCCAACCCCTTATTAGTACGTACATTCCTTCTGCATTCTGTTCACTGAGCACCTGCTCTGTGTGGGATAACTTCCAGATGCAGCAATAATAAAACCACAGTTAGTAGTTACCGAACAATTCATATATTCCTGGAATTACTCTAGATGTATAAATAGATCAGTGATCATTAGTCTGGGATCTGCACACCATTGGGCACTCTTAGGAAAGGCAGTTTTGAGGAAAGCAGTTTCTAGATCCTCACCTACCATGGTATTCTTTCCTCAGAATTCATTCTCCTGAAACATGCCTGAGTTCTGGCTGTATTCCTTTCCCTCCCTCCTCATCACATCATCCTTTCTCTGCACAAAATTGAACGCACGCCTCTCACCCATCCTGGCTTGTACTATGGAGACTTGTCCTAAGGGTAAATAGTAGGCACCAAACAAGAAATGATTTGAAACCTTGGTGCCGGTGTTGAGAAAGCGAATGACCCATGGCTGGGCATCTAAACCTTTCACCAGCAGAGAAGTTTCCAATACTTTGCTTTCAGCAAGGATTAAATAATAACCTAATCCAGTTGCCAGCTGGGAGAGTATTAAAAATCATTTTCAATGACTGATCACTATATGACTTCGGACATGTAACTCCATAGTACACAAAGTACTGAATAGTATAAGAAAACTTCATCCATTCCTGCCTCTTTTTATGCAGAATGAGGTATTTCAGGGTTAGCATCTATGTAAAAAGTAGGAATAGATTTGGTGCTGAATTCTATTACTAAGCAAATTCATACAAGGGTATATGAAGTAAACTACAAATCTACTTCAATAAAAATACATTTCCAATGAAATGATCTCCGTATGGTTATTATCAAAATTGATAACATCATCATGGGGTTTTGATTCTTTATACCCGTTTTCCAGATCTCATTAATTATGTAATATTGGTAACTCAACACAAAAACAATTAATACCTAGAAACTTATGGAATAAGGAAATTTTTAAATCCTTAATTAAAATCTTTATACACATTATTTTTACGGAGAAGTATGAACAAAAACAACTGCAATAAAGTGGGAAAAAATCTTGTGGTGGAAGTGGCTTGACGATAAATTTCAAGGAGAAAAAGGAACAATATACAATTTCCAACAGTTTCTTTTTTTTAAGTGTATTTATTTGTTTGGAAAGAGACAGAGAAGCATGAGTGGGGTAGGGTTAGAGACAGAGGGAGAGAGAGAGAGAGAGAGAGAATCTCAAGCAGACTCTGTGTTGCTAGTTCAGAGCCTGATGCAGGGTTATCTAGCAAGATATCTCGCTATCTATCTGGCAAGCTCTAGGAAGCCCTGTTCCAGGGCTAGAGTTCCAGCATATCACAAACAGCAGAGACCAAGATATCACAAAGAGCAGAGACAACAGGGTTAAGCCCCTCTCTTTCCATCTGGGTCTAGTGAGCCTTCAAAACTGTCCTTTTAAGGGGCACTTGGGTGGCTCGGTCCATGAAGCATCCGACTTTGGCTCAGGTCACGATCTCATGGTTTGTAAGTTCAAACCCCGCATCAGGATCTCTGCTGTCACTGCAGAGCTTGCTTCGGATCCTCTGTCCTCCTTTCTCTCTGCTCCTCCCCTGCTCACGTTCTCTCTTTCTCTCCCCAAAATAAAATGAACATTTTTTGAAAACTGCCCTTTTGAAAGCTCAGACGGAGAAGGTTGGGGGATTGTTGGGGCCACCTCAAAGCAGCGAGTCTGGATTAATTCCTGAACAAGTAAAGGCCATTCGAAACCAGTGTGCTTGGTGGAACCATTAGAATAACTCAGGGCTTGGTCCTGAGCCATCGGGATTGGTGCTTTCCAGGGTGAGTCAAAGCTGCAGAGGCCCTGGGATGAAGTTCCAGGGACCCTGGCACTAACAAAGAGCCAGGACGAAGATTCACAGTTTGGGAGGAAGTGGAAGGCAAGTAACACATGGGTGCAGTTAAGCCCAGCTCACGTGAATAACGAGCACCCCAGGAAAACGAGGCAGCGCAAGGCCGGGGGTGAGGGCAGGGCAGCAGGAAGGCTGAGAGAGAAGGACACCGGCCCTCTGGCCTCCCGGCTTCCGGGATGGGCTCTGTTTATTTCAGGGCCCCTCCAGGGGATTTCGTCAGGAGTGGGGACAGCTACTCTGATATCCTCTTTTCAGACAGATCTTGCCAAGGGAGCGGGAGAGCAGGTGCTGGGCTCACCTCTGCTTTGCACATGTATGCGAGCAGCCCATGAACCTGGACACTGTGTGGTTCTCACACAGGCAAGAGAGCTTAGCCTCCCTCCATGTGGCCAGGGTGCAGAAGGCCCAACACACACATGGTTGCATAGAAAACGCAGACCATGTCCATATGACAAGGGGGTCTGAGCCTGATTCTATATTTGTGGGTTCAGCAAGCATATCTCATCTATGAATTTCATTTCCAGAGAGTAATGAGATCCTTTTGGAATACTTGTGACAGAAGGGAGGGACAGAGCAGGACAGAGTTCAGAAGAACCGGCTCTAAGGCCTTGCTACTCAAAGTGTGGCCTCACACCTGCAGTGGTGACACCATCTGGGATCGCATTAGAGGTACTGAATCAGAATCTTCATTTGAGCAGGTTGCCCAGGGAACCATCTGCTCCTTAAGGTCCGGGCAGTGCTGCTCTAAGGCTCCAGGGTCCAGCTGAGGGGTAACAGTGAGCCCACCACAGTCCTCTGAACTTGGCTCTACAGTGTGGTGGGGAGGTGCCTGGCTCCTAGGCCACGTGGGGCAGGACCTGCCTGCCAGGGCTACAGAAGGCCAGCTCCCTAGGAGCTGAGGGAGCTATGACTGCTGTTCAGGAAGGACCTTAGCAACAACCACCATGGAAGGCCGAAGGGAAATTCCTTGGCAAGGCTGGCCCCCAGATGGCGAAGGTTTTCTTGAAGACAAATGTGGAAGGCTCGGGATCAGGCTGGACGTGGCCTCTGCCACGCCCTTGTTTCAGGACTTTTCAGGCTCCTCAGCTGTGTTCTCTCTCAAACGGTTGCAGTAGGGACTGTCATTCCAGACAGATGGTGAGGATGACACAAGAACGTAGAAGAGCGAGTGAGCAACAACAGTCTGGCCTGCCACAGGCGCCCAGGCGAAGCTCTTGGCAGCTCGGTAAGGCTCTCGGACACTGCGTGCAGGTGCACACGAGGCTGTTCGTGCCCACTCTGGGAGGGACGAGGGCAGTTGGGATCTGGGTCTCTAGCGGCTCTGAGTGAAGCCCGGAGGGTGTGTCTCAGACTGCCTTGTTGGCCCTGAAGGGGAAGGATGTCTCCTGAACCAACTCCCTTGCTTTGTTTCCCCAATTCTGCCTAAGGCCTAACAGAACCTGCAGCTCAAGGGACACTTCTCTAGCATGCTCCTGAACACGGGCAGAGGTGTCTTTGGAGCAAAACGGGCTTGGAGACTGCCCAGGCGGCTTCCGAACTCCAACAGGTGGGAGCAAAGCAGCTGGGACACAGACACATTTGTTCCCCATTTGTTGAGCAGCTGTCGCACGCCAAATTCCAAGGAGAAGGGAGGAGGCGAATGGCCCGTGACTCCCGTCGTCTGCAAGGGCGGCGAGCGCATCCGTACGTGTGCAACACGTGCCGCAAGCCCGTAAACGTGGGCAAGGTCTCGGAGCCTCGGAGCCGGGGAAAGCCCCGGCTCTGTTGACAAGACAGGCAGATAGCGAGGATGAAGGCAGCTCTCGGGCTCCACAGAGACCGTGCGGAGCACAGTGGGAGCGGCACGAGCTGTGAAGGAGAAAGGTGTGGCCACGGGCCTTGCTCTGTCTCCGGAGCCCAGTGTGCCAAGCGTCTCTGTGCACCTCTCAGGATCTCTGTTGGCCTGGAGGCTGACCTCCAGGCCCTGCCCTCTGGTTTGGGGTCCGTGAGACCAAAGCAAAGCAGCAGAAGAGGAGGGAGGGAGAAGGAAGGGGTGAGGAATGCATAGTCCTGGCTCCCTCCCTGCGGCCTCCTGGTTTGGCACCGCCTGGGTCCCTCTTCCGCGGCTCCTATTGGTGACCCTTCTCCCACAGCCACAGCTCTTGAAAGTTCTAGAACCGTCCTCCCCTTGTCTCCTAACTCTGTGCTGCAAACAGCGTCCTGCAGGCTGGTCCCTGAGTGCACCCCCTCCCTCCCTGGTCCCCTTAGCCCTGCCCTCTGCCCTCCTGCCTCCCTGCCCTCTCAGCGGAGAGGCCCTCTGGAAGCAGGGCTCGGTTTCCCTGTTTGAGTGTCCCCTTAGACCGCGGCCATCAAATCTGACACTTCCCAGCTTTGTAACCTTGCGCTTACGCGTAACCATAACCACAAGTTTCATACACACAGGACACTTACTAGAGTCAAAATGTGTTAAAGTTTTTGTTGTTGTTGTTAAACTTAATTCTCATAATAATCCTAAGAGCCTGGCACCCTACTACATTCCCATTACTCAGATGGGAAAGGTGAGGCAGAGCGGGTAAGTCATCAGCTGGTAAGTGAAGAGTTGCCATCTCAACCAGAGCCAGCCTAATTCCAGAGCCCAGCTATCACCCACATCATCTCTGGGAGCTACAGCATCCGCACCCGTTTCGGGAATCCGCAAGGGGGTGCAGCCCGGAGGGTGTTTCAGAGGAAATGTACAGGATCTGGTGGAAATGTGACATTGAGGCTTGGTGAGAGGTGGGGACTGAAGAGGGAAAGTAGGCAGCCTTCATAGAAAGAGAAGAATCAGCGTTCCCGGAACAGGAATCATTAAGAGAGAAAACGCAGAGCAAGAAGGGGCCGAGGACACATTCCAGGCATCAGGGATGCCAACAGGAAAGGAGATGGAAGGAAGTGAACACTCAGGCCGGGCGGAGCCTTCCTAACCCCACCTGCCTGCCAGGCACAGCGCCAGTACTGTGAATAATAACACTCACAACAGTGTGCTAACTGAGGAAGGCAGTGTCTACCCCATTTCATTTCGCAGATGAGGAAACTGACGCTCAGGGCAGTTCAGGAATACATCTAAAACCGGTCTTCTGAGGCAGAGCCGGGATCAAACCCAGGTTCATCTGACTCCATAGCCCCTTCTGGGAGAATGAGAGGAGTAAGGGCCACCCCCCCCCCCGAAACCACGGGAGGAAGGGACCTGAGAAAAAGAGGAATTTAAATGTGGTTACAGTTGATTTTAGCGGAGTCTCAGGGAGACACAGCTCCTCACTCGCTGCACTCACCAGTCACAGGTAAATAATCCCTGACTCACGATGCATTTTTCAAACAAGGTTATACTTTGCCCAGCGTCTTCCGCCTGTCTGTGGTTTGGTAGTGCTCCCATTCCAGACATGACCTTATCTATCCGCTTACCTCTGGATTTCCTCTTGCTAAACACAGACTGCCAGATGATGGTCAGGGTGAAGAGTAGGACGCTGAGAATCCCCACACAGCACACGAGCACGGCGTATATGTAGATATCTGAGGGCAAGGACACAGCGGAGCATTGTCAGGACGAGCCAGGTCAGAGGAGATGCACCAAGTAAGATAAACTTCGTACGTTACCAAAAATCAACTCAAAATGAACCACAAGCCTAAACAGAAAATATGAACTAGAAAACTTTGGGGAAGAACACAGAGGAGAAAAATCTTTGGGATCTAGGACTAAGCAGAGAATTTTTAGACTTGACATGGAGAACATTATCTATATAAGGAAAACGTGATAAATTTGATTTTATCAAAATTAAAAACTTTTGCCCTGTAAACACCCATATGAGGAGGATGAAAAGACAAAACTTCAGACTGGGAGGAAATATTTGCAAACTGTACAACCAACAAAGGATTATTAGTATGTAGACGATAAAGAACTCTCAGAACTCAACAATAAAAAATAAACAAACAATCCTACTAGCAAATGAGCAGAAATGTACAGAGACATTTCACCAAAGAGAATATATGGTGGTAAATAACTTCATGAGGAGATGTTCAACTTCCTTAGCCATTAGACAAATGCAAATTTAAATCACAGTGAACTATCTCGCACACCTATCAGAACGACTAAAATAAAAAGTAGTGACAATACCAAATGCTAGCAAGGACATGAATAAACTGGGTCACTCAACAATATTGCTGGCGAGAACGTAAAGTGGTACAGCCACCCTGGAAAATAGTTTGGCAGTTTCTTAAAAGATACATCTACAAATGCCCTTCACCTCAGCAATTGCACTCTGGGAAAATGAAAACTTAAGTTCACACAAGAACCTGGACATGTATGTTTATAGCAGCTTTATTTACAATAGCCCAAAACTGGAAACTGCCCAGATGTCCCCCAGTGGGTGAATGGTTCAACAAACTGGAGTCTATCCACCCCCCCCCCACCCCCCCGCCCCAGCTACTACTCAGTTACTCAGTGATAAAGTAACAAACTATTGACACATCTAGCAATCTGGAACCTCCAAAGAATTATGCTGAGTGAGGGGAAAAAATCCCAAAAGGTTACATACTGTGTGATTGTATTTGTATAATATTCTTTATTTTTTTAATTTTTTTTAACATTTATTTATTTTTGAGACAGAGAGAGACAGAGCATGAATGGGGGAGGGTCAGAGAGAGGGAGACACAGAATCTGAAACAGGCTCCAGGCTCTGAGCAGTCAGCACAGAGCCCGACGCAGGGCTCAAACTCACGGACCGCGAGATCATGACCTGAGGTGAAGTCGGCCGCTTAACCGACTGAGCCACCCAGGTGCCCCTTTATAATATTCTTGAAATGACAAAATTATAGAAATGGAGAACAGATTAGTGATTGCCAGAGGTCAAGGAGGGAGTAGTTGACGGGAAGCTATCAGCTGATGGGAGTTGATGGGTTTGGCTATAAGAAACCCTTGTGGAGATGGGGATTTCTGTATCTTGGCTGTATCAATGTCAATATCCTGGTTGCCATATTGTACTGTAGTTTTGCAAGATGTTATAATCGGGAGAAATTGGGTTAAGGGTACAAACTGATACAAGGGATCTCTATCACTTCTTAGAAATACATATTAACCTACAATTACCTCAAGATAATTTTTTTGAAGTTAAACCATGATCATATATGTCTCAGTCAATCTGCTATAACAAAACACAATAGACTGGGTGGCTTAGAAATAAACATTTACTTCTCACAAGAGCAAGGCGCTGGTAGAATTGGTGTCTGGTAAGAACTCTCTTCCTAGTTTGGAGATGTTTTCTCTTAATAGCCTCACATGGCAGAGAACAAAGAGAGAGCAAGCAGGCTCTTACGGGGGTCTCTTCTTATAAGGAAACTAATCCCATTGGTGAGGGCTCCACTCTCATGATATAATCACTTCCCACAGGCCCCACCTCCTAACACCATCATATTAGGAGCTAGGATTTCAACACATGAATTTGGGGGAACACCAATATTGAGCCCATAACAACGTTCATCCGTTTCTTAAACTCCAGTAATCAACTTTAACACCAATCTGATTGAGAAAATGCCAACTGCTCAGAAAGTAAAAGGTGGGGGAGAGCACCTGGGTGGTTCAGTCGGTTAAGGGTCCAACTCTTGATTTGGGCTCAGGTCATGATCTCGGGTTCAAGCCCCACTTTGGGCTCTGTGCTGAGAGTGCAGAGCCTGCTTGGGATTCTCTTATTCCCCCTCTCTCTCAGCCTCTCCCCAACTTGTACTGTCTCTGTCTCTCTCTCTCAAAATAAATAAATCAACTAAAAAATTTTTTAAAAAAGAAAGTAAAAGAGAATCTGAAAGCATTCCTTTAACCTTCTATGTAGCAAAAAGCTACAGATGTTTGAACTTAGCAACAATATTTCTCTGCTGACAAATTTCTTTAGCCAACAGACATTTACAACATAGCTAGCAGCCACGTCCAGCACTCTCCTAAGTGTAAGAAATAGAACAATGAAGATTTAAAAGCCTCATCAAGAAATCAGAGAGCTGCATGGTATTTGCACCAATAGGAGAGTGCGCCTAGTACTCGAAACACACAGAAAGAACTCAGCCAACCTGAGGAGGTCACAAGGAGCTTCAAAGAGGGCTGGAGCTCTGTGCTGAGTCCTATCTAAAATAACACAGAAGGGGCACCTGGGTGGCCCAGTCGATTAAGTGTCTAACTCAGTTTCAGCTCAGGTCATGATCTCACAGTTCGTGAGATTGAGCCCCGTGTCAGGCTCTACGTTAACAGTGCAGAGCCTGCTTGGGATTCTCTCTCTCCCCGCCTCTCTGCCCTTCCCCAACTTGTGCGCTCTCTCTCAAAATAAATAAATAAACGTTAAAAGGTAAATAAATGAAATAGCATAGAAAATGCAAAATATATAGAAAGAATAAAAATACAGGGAGAGAGTGACAAAATTTTATCATATCAATGTAAGTGACTTAACAATACCTTATCACTGGCTACTCAAAATGTTTCTGTTTCCTTTCACAAGTGACTGTGATGGGGATTCACAAACCAAAACCCTGATGTACCTCTCATATTAGGTTTTTAAGATTAAGTTCCTAGAAGTGGAATTTCTGGGTCAACAGGAAAGTACCTCTGTAAGGCCCCTGGCACCTGGAGAAGCAGTTAGGTAAGTGCCCAAAAGGCAGGCAAGCTGGGGGAGGTGGGGGGCTGGCCTCCACAGTGAGCTGGAGAGACGAGGAGGGAGAATGGGATGGAATCAGACATCTCAGGTTCCTTTCAGCTCTGTCCTTCCTGCCCCCCTTTCCTCCCACCCCCCCCCCCCCCGCCACTGCCCCGGGGAGTCCAGTCAGCACTTTTGCCCAAGCTAGCTTGAGTATGCTTCTGTTCATGGCAACTTAGAAGCCTGGACTAAAAGTACAATAGGTAGAAAACATAGTAGGGCTAGGCTGCAAGGTGAAAGGAACACCTGCCCTAATATTTAAGGGAGCAGGAAGGTGGGTAGGGTCAAGGAAGAGTCTCCTACAGAGGGAGACAGGAGCCAACCACAGAAGCAGAGGAAGACGGAAGTGAGAGTTCTAGAAGCCAAGCGAGGAGATGTAAGAAAGATTCTTTAATAGCATCAGGTGCTGCTGGAAAACATCCATTGGGTTTCCCTACTAGGAAGCTACTGGAAAAGTCTTGGGGGGGAAGCCAATTCAGTAGGATGGTGGAGGCCGAGCCAGATTACGGGGGTCGATGAGTTCAGTGGTATGTGAGGAGTCTGGGACAGAAGCAGAGGAAACCCTCTCCCACAACTAGAATCAAAACTGCCTTTGAAGTTTTGAGAGACACCTGTGTCTCAGATGCATGGGCTTTGCAGGTTCAAATGGTAGAGAACTCGGTTGAGTGGTTGGAAGTAGGGGCTTGGGTCTCCGTTTAAGCAATGAAGCTCTGAGAGCTGGAGCAGAGGTCACAGACCAGGATTCATGACAGGCCACAGGATGGGCCAGAACACAGAGAACATATGGCCAGTCCTGGATTTGCATGCAGTTGAGCAAGCTGCTCGGGGATTCTGCCGCATAGCCATTTCTGGCACAAGAGGGTAGCAAATGACATGGCCCCGTTGCCAGGCACGCAGACACGGGGCAGGTGGACACAGCATCTGCCTCGAGGGGATTTCCAAAGGCGCAGGACCCTGGACCACAGAGGCAAGGGCAATTTAGCTTCAGACTCGTTCTTGGTTGGAGAGACAAACTGTCACACTGAAGTGTCTACACCACTGGAGCAGAGCAACGCCCTCCACGAACTCCCTCTTCATCGCAACCCTTTCCCTGGTTTCGAAACTGCAGGAATCAAGCAGGGACAAGGTCGTGGTGAGAATCTCCCCCAAGCATCCCCAGAAGCATACCGTAGACATCTGTGGCCCGTTCTGCTCCAGCAGGAGGCGAGGGGCTCCAAGAGGTCCAAGCTCTGGTTTCAGATCACAGCCTCTACCACGTGGCACAAAGGGGGCTCTCCACAGGCAGCCGTAGCTGCAGAATCATCAAACATCTGGCCAGTCTGGAAGGCTCAGCTACACCGCCACGCACACAGGCCCCCTGGGCTGCGGACCCTGGCCGGCATGCCTCAGCTGCCTGTGTGGGGGTCCCCACGGGCCTAGGATCAATCGTGCCTGCTCTCTGTTATGTTCTTGGAGCTACAGAAACCTTAAAAAGTGTCACCTTGCAGGAGAAGAAAAGCTCAAAAAGAACACCTGAGTTTCCCTGGATCGGGCAGCCACCGGTACCCCAAGGTTCCAATTTTTTCCTCTGTTCCAAGCATTCCTTTTGCTGCATAAAGACAATCGCCCTGTTTTATCTACTCAAAACACTGAAACCATCTCCCGATGATTTTCTCTGCAAAGGTAAAACCCTGAGCCATTTCAGCCAGGGTCACAAAACACCTCCATCCAACACCACCTTTCCTCCTGGATGAGCCAGAGCAAAGCTGTGCCCTGCCGAACTGAGAGCAGCAACAATGTTTCAGCCAGCCATCCTTGGGCTGGAATGCCCGCCCAGCGTTGCTGGATCTTCTGACTTTCCCTTAACTTTGATGTAAACACTTCTCTAATTATAAACGTTGGCGCAAAGGTTTTAAAAAACTCAGACCAGGCCAAACAATGCTTGTCTGGAGGCTGAATCCAAGCGCTCAGATCCACATTCAACAAAACATCTGCATTTAACCAAATCTGGGATTAGCTTTTAAAATGCCACACATTACCTGCACGCTCAAAATAATTCTCAAAACCTTGTTATGTTCCTCAAATCCGTTTGCAGTTTTGTCTTTTGCCGCTGGCCTTCCAAAGGCACCGATGTCATTTTTAGACGCCACTGCAAGCCACCATGCAGAAAATGTCTCCCTACCATCCCCAGCCCAGGCCTCCCCGAAGCAGATGGCAGGGCCGGCAGGCTGGAGTGACACTCACGCGGCGGGGAGGCCGAGACGGGGTGCACAGTGTACTTGTGCCAGCTCCCGCCCTCCCGGAAAACCAAGCCACCGCAGGGCAGGCCAAGCAGAGAGGCCCCAGTGAAAGGCAGGCGGCACCTGTTGCCAGGCAACCCTGAGGCCGGCTGGGGTGGGGTGGGGGGGGCTGTGAAGCCCGGTGACCCCAGCATTCCTCAGCACAGTGAAGGGACCACCTCTCGCCAGACTGCTGACTCTAGAAAGTCGATGTCAGTCCTCCACTCTCCCAGGGAAAATGCAAATGCCAAGATCTCAGGTCTAAGCAGCAAACTGTATGCTTCTGCTATTTTTTTTTTTTTAAATCCAGTTTGTAGTATCATCTTGCTTGGCGAGAAATACCTGAGCAACAGCCCTGAGGGATTTTAACTCACTCCAGCATCTCACCAAGAGGCCTGACGATACTGGTTTTGTGCTGTGGGCGCACGGCCAGCTGAGCCGAGCCCCGGGAGGATGGAGGTCCCCCCTCACTCTCTGCAGCAGCCCTTCCATCCAGGAACAAAAGGGCAAAGGCCTGGGCTCAGGCGCCAGGGAGTTTCATCTGTACCCCTGACCTCGCCAATGCTGTGGCTGGGTTAAAAAAGCAAAATGCAAGGCTGCTGCTGCCGAAATCACAGGGAAAGAACACTGGAAACAGCTGCTCTGAGGCATTTTACATAGTGAGGATTCCAATTATGCTCTTCTGAAGGGACCTCATTCTCTGTGTTGACAAGTAAGCCCACGTCGGGCTCCGGCTTTTGTGTAGAGTTAGGTCGAGAGTGACCCTGATTTCCATAGCTACGTGTGAATTATAAAATACTATTAATCATACAAAGCGTTTTAGACACACCGATTATGCTGCAAGGCATGGTGGGACCAAACGCTGCAACCTTTCCCAACACACCAAGTTTTGTTTTTTGTGCCATGTTGTCTAAATATGGTCCTCAGACCACTTGTACTGGGGAAACACCCTGGGCCCCAATAAAGTACAAATGTTTTGCTCACTTCCTAAATGCAATAATCGGATTCTCGGTGGGGAGCCCAGAACCAGGGTTACTAACAACCCCCCAGGAGATCTTTATGGATCTGATGATAAACAGGGCTCCCGCTGTTACAGCTGCCAGTGACCTACCTTAGGGATGCCCTGGATGTCTCTATACTTCTCCCCATCGTAGGGCCCAGGGCCCGGGTCATGGGGCAGCTCCGAGGAACATGGGGTAAATCAGTTGTTTACTACTTTGCTCTGTGTGGATTAAAGTTGCTTTCATCTCTTTGCTAACAAACAGGCATTCCCTGAATGAAAGGCTGAGGGAGAGAGCTGGGGATTATTTTGCTAGCAGAGGGTCATTAAATAAAAAGCTACAAAGCCTGCCTAAGAAAAGGCAGGGAATGCAAAGAATCGCTGTTGGAGATCACACGATCCGAGAAAGAAAATGTTTGAAACCTAATGGCCTACCTGGGTGACATCTTCTAGTTTGCAAATAATGATCACAATCATGATTATATTTTTCCTAAGAGAGCAAGTGCCTCCATCCACTGCTTTTAACTGGCTATTGAAAGAGGTGGGTTTAGATCCAAGTGCCTGCCCCCTCATTGGGCAAGATCTCCTTCCATCACATCTGTTAGTTAACTAAAGGTGATGGGAGGCCCCCAAGGCGCACACATGTCCCTAGATCTGTTTGGCAAGGTGATTTATCATCAGTAAATGTCATGCCTTCACAAAATGTCACCTTTCACAATTTCTTGATCACCTTTTGACATTAATCAGTTTTTCACTGACCAAAGGCTCTGTCTAAGAACTCACAAAGTACATTCTTTCATTGCTTTTGGCCATAATCCTCATCTACTTTGTGATACTAATTTCTGTGAACCTTCCTTACTCCAAGTATGGCAAGGTGTCTCAACCTCAGCATTCTTGACATTTGGGGCCAGATAATTCCTTGCTGTGGGAGCTGACTGGTGCATTGCTACAATGTTTAGCAGCCTCCCTGGCCTCTTCCCAACAGATGCCAGTAACATCAAAATGCTAGTTGTGGCAACCAAAAATGTATCCAGACATTGGCAAATAGGCCCTGGAGGGGCAAAATCACCTCCTGCTGAGAATCACCACTCCGAGGTTCAAACCTGAGCGCATCAGAATCACCCAGAGGTCTTATGAAAACCCCGATTGCTGGGCACCACCCCTAGTGTTTCCGACCCTGTAAGTGAGGGTAAAGCCCAATAGTGTGCATTTGTATCAGGCTCCCAGGGAATGCTGATGCTGATGCTGCTGGTCTGGGACCAGCCAGGGCTGTATGCTGGGATCACCTGGAGAGCTTTAACCAAGTCCCAGCTCAATCAGAATCTCTAGAGATGCGGTTCAGGCATCAGTGCTTTTAAAGGTTCCCAGGGGGCTCTGATGTAGGCTGAAAATCACTTGCTTAAGGTTTTCAGACTGTTTCCAGAACCCCCAACTCCGTATGAAACCTGAGATAAATTCTGTCACAGTAGGTGCACATTTCATTTTTTTTTTAACATTTATTTATTTTTGAGACAGAGAGAGACAGAGCATGAACAGGGGAGGGGCAGAGAGAGAGGGAGACACAGAATCTGAAACAGGCTCCAGGCTCTGAGCTGTCAGCACAGAGCCCGATGCGGGGCTCGAACCCACGGACCGTGAGATCATGACCTGAGCCGAAGTAGGACGCTTAACCGACCAAGCCACCCAGGCGCCCCTGCACATTTCATTTTTTACATTGCAGTAGGAATTCTGGAGTCAAAACAAAACAAACAAGCCCAAATTATACAGACTGGGCCTTTCACCTCTGCTCTTTCAAAACCCATGGGCTGATACCACCGGACATTCCCACTCCACTCTTCAGTAAATTTAGGATAAGAAAACAACTTGACATCACAGCACAACTAAGACTTCAGGCTCCTTTTGTTAGCTAAAGTGCAATAAGAAGTTACTCAAGTAAGAGGGAGGAAAGGTATCAGCCGCAGGGAGGAGGGGAAGAGACCAAAGCAGGGAAGGAATGAGGTTTGTTTCGCAGAACTAACAGGTCCAGCTAAGGAGATGCCCAGCTAGGTGTTTCCACCTGAGAGCCCCTTTCTAGATGTGTCTCTCCTGACACATCTAATGTGAGCCAATCTGAGCCAGACTGGAGCTGAGGACCTGCACAGAAGCCCCAGTGGCTTACCTGAAGTCACCTTTAGCTCTTTATACTAACATCTCCTCCTATGGGGGGAGTTTTCTGCCATGTTTTGAACATACAATGTATGCTCTAGCAGGTTGACACGGTAGGCCTGCACAATTGAACCAAAAGCACCTATACAAACTCCCCTTCCCCGCCCCCTAAGGCACTGAATAAAAGCTTCCCGTACTAACCCCACAGGGAGACAGTGCTTTGAGAGCTAGCTCCCTGTCTCCTTACTTGCCACAAGTAATAAAAAGTCCTTTGCTTTCAGTATTTCCTTGGGTTGTGTTCAATTTGGTGTACCCCAAGTGGTGACCCCCCCCCCAAGTTTGGTTACACTTTCCTCCCATTCTACTCCTTTCCTATTATCTAAAAGCGAGGTGCATCTTATAATAAAGAAATATGCCAGATCTACCTTCAAAAAATGCCCAGGTCTCTTTCTTTTTCTCAAAGGATGAATCTTCAGATGCTTTGAGGGAAATCACTGTAAGGCAAAAAAAGAAATGGGATAGCATGAAGTGCAGTACGCTATGGCCCCAGCCCACACGGTAACCCAAAATGATGCCATACGGTATGTAGGGCACTCACCTTTATGAAGTAATTTTTCCATTTGCAAAACCACATTTGATTATCACAACTCACACATTAAAAAGAGGTGCAATGACTCAACAACAATGGAGGCACCAGTGGGGGGGAATCGGATTGCCCTTGGCTAAAAGCCAGTAAATGGCAAAGCTGGGACTCGGTATGGCAGAAGTCCACTTGCCCCACATACTAGCAAAATAAAGAGTTTCCCGGTAGGAATTCCAAGAACCGAAATCATTTTAGTGGACACCTTTCTGGTTTTTTTTTTTTAAATTTTTTAAATGCTTATTTTTGAGAGAGAGAGAGAGACAGAGAGAGAGAGAATGAGTGGGGAAAGGGCAGAGAGAGAGGCAGACACAGAATCCGAAGCAGGCGTCAGGCTCTGAGGTGTCAGCACAGAGCCTAATGTGGGACTCGAACCCACAAACACTGAGATCATGACCTGAGCTGAAGCTGGACGCTTAGCTGACGGAGCCACCCAGGAGCCCCTAGCGGACATCTTTCTAAAGTATAGTTGGGATGAGCATGGGGTGTTGTATGCAAGCCAATTTGACAATAAATTATATTTTAAAAAATTATTAAAAAAAAAAAGTATAGTGCACTTGCCTGGGTACCACTAGATAGAGGAGCCTGAAGTCATCTGATGACTCAGGGTCTGTGCTCTGAGCACCATTCCATGCGAGACAGTCTCACACACACACTTTGTCTCCACTTTTCAGGGATTCTGTTTCCTCCGTAGAGTTGTGGAATGGTGTTCAGTGACTGACTGACATCTCGTTTACTGAATGCCTACCATGTGCCAAGCATCTTGCTGCTCTTGTGGCTACATGTTATCATATTTAACTTAATTCCCCCCAGAGGGCCTGGAAGATAAATATCATTTCAAAATTATTTTGTACAGTTTTAGTCAGTGGGTGATCACTGAACTTACCGCGCCTGCTTTCAGCAATCAGGGAAACAGAATTGAGCGACACAGCGTAAATCCGTGAGCATTACACTAAAGAGTTTGGAGCTATAGAAAGGTTCCATGCATAACAGTAATAATTTATAGGATAAAATAATAAAAATTAACCTGACAAAAAAGCCCAAAACATCAAGGAATGAGATTATTGTCTGATAGAACTTTCTGGAATGATGGAGATGTTTTATGCCCATTCTGTACATATAGTAGCCACTGGCCACCTGTGGATACTGAGAATGTGACATGTGGCTAGTCCACATGAGCCTGAGGAATTCAGTTTTTAATTTAAATTTAAATTTGAGTTTAAAAAAATGTTTTTGAGTTTATTTATTTTGAGAGAAAGAACGAGAGCGTGCACCGAGCGGGGGAGGGGCAGAGGGTGAGGGAGAAAGAGAATCCCAAGCAGGTTCCAAAAAGCACTGTCAGCACAGAGCCTGACTTGGAGCTCCATTCTCACGAACTGTGAGATCATGACCTGAGCGAGATGAAGATTGGATGCTTAGCCAACTGAGCCACCCAGGTGCCCTTTAAATTTAAATTTAAATAGCCACCTGTGGTCAGTGGCTATCACACATCTGGGACCTGAATAAAAAGATAAAGGAGGTTGGATTGGAGATTGAATTAGTATGAGAGGCAAGGCTTATGGCAGAGATCCTCTGAAACTTTACCTCTATTTACTACCCCCCCCTCAAAAAAAACCTTTTGTATTATGTTGTCATGAATTACAATCTGAATTTTTCATCTTTTTACTTCCCTAGGCCTTGTACTGGGTATTTCCTATTGACCCATTTTGAAAATCACCGACCCCCTTCATCGGTGTCTAACCTGCTATTAAGCCCATATATTAATTCTTTTTGTTTTTTTTGAGACAGAGAGAGAGAGAGAAAGAGAGCACACTTGTGAGCAAGTGCAAATGGGGAAGGGGTGGAGGGAGAGGGAGAAAGAGAATCTTAAGCAGACTCCATGCCCAGCACCGAGCTCTGTCTCATGACCATGAGATCATGACCTGAGCCAAAGTCGAGTCAAATACTTAACCAACTGAGCCACTCAGACACCCCTATTAATTATTTTTTACATTTAATTAATTTAATTCATTTTTATACATCCCAGCTCTCAGATGAATGTCTCCAGCTTGTCACCTAATTTCTCAACCATATCAATCATATTATGTCAATGCACATGCCTGATAACTTTTATATCTGCATCACCCATAGACTTGTTTCCATTATCTGTTTTTGCTTTTGATGCTGTCTGCTTGCTTCCTAAGCATCCTGATGGATACTTTCTACATAGCTTCTCTTAACTAGTGCTGCTTAAGTATGGTTGAATTCCTTCAAGAATTAAGTGTCTCCAACAATTGGGGTCACTAACTTCTCTACGCTCTATTTATCTAGGTAGTCCTTCAGAGAACAATTAGGATAGCTGAAAGATACATGTGCACATACAATTATGTAATCCAAATGTATTGATTAAATATAAACATGTAATTAGGATAGCTGAAATGCAAATTATTTTTCAGCTTTCTAATTTTTCTCAGAAGGCAGGCTTTAGTCTGCTATAAGCTGGGTCTGCCACAACTCAAGAACTCTCCCTTTAGAACCTAAATTCCTTAAAACCAGAAACTGGATCTTCTACCTCTATATCCCCATCATTGGCAGACTGCCTGGCAGCTGGTAAGTGCCTAGAAAATAAATGGAAAATCCATTTCTTTCTGACTGCCTCACAAAGTAAGCAGTCTGGCCCTCCAGCAATGAACTCTTAGTGTATACCTGGTCTTGCCCATGGTATTAGAGAAGTCCCATAATTCGTCCATCATCATTCCTGCTTAATTTCCCCACTCACAGCTGACTTCCAGAGCAATCAGTCAGATTCTTCCCCCAAGAATTTAAGCTAAGAAATATAAGATATATGGTTGTTGAGAGCGTTGGGGCTGAAAGAGCCTGTGGACTTTTGGGTAGCGGCCATGTTGGAAACACAGGCAACTGGAATGGAGCAGAGAGCAAAACCCACAAGAGAAAACTGGAGGTCAGAGGGCTCATAGGGCTGAGGACATGGTGCTGCTGAGCACTAGGTCCCAAGAGGGCTTATGGAATATGGTTGCTATCCTTGCATTTTATGAGCTCCATAGCCCTAAACTATCCCTACCTTCCTTCTGAATTAGCTTGAATGGGCTTTCATAGCTTCAACTAATTGAGCCCAGGCTAGGATAAGCATAAAGAGACCCAACGGAGACAATACAGAAAGGAAAAACAGATTATCTCCAAGCAGCTGAGTTTTTAGGGAGATCGAAGATGCCCCTCATCATCCAGAGCCTTACCACTCCAAATATGATCAACAGACCAGCAGTACAGTGTCACCTGGGAGCTTGGAAGAAGTGCAGAATCACAGGGTCCACAATCCAGACCTACTGGATCAGAATCTGCTTTTAAACCAGATACCCTGGGTCAGTCATATGCACTGTTTGAGATGCACTGATACACCCCAGGTTGAAAAAAATTAGTTGCCATTTTCTGGTTGTGTAACCTTGGGTGAGTTGCTTGGTTGCCCAGTGCCTTGGTTTCACAAATAGTGATGGTAAGTGCCCACTCTTAAGGGAGGCGTGAGAGTTTAATGGGTTAACATATGTGAAGTGTGCCTGAGACCTAGTGAGCCATATTTATCCACAATGATTTTTGCTCCATAAGAAAAGGGATTTTGTCTATTTTATTATTTTATTCACTGTTCCAATTCCTGCACCTAAGTCCAGCACGGTCCTTTGCTGTCAGCCCTTTGTTTCAGTGTGTGCATCTTCAATCATCCAAATGGTCCACAAGAACGGGTTCCTTGTCCTTGTTGTTAAATGTCTACAGCTCAAAAGGGCTGCCACTAGCAAAGGCCGGTGTCTTCAGATCAGTTGATTCACTTTTCATTTTTTTCTTTTCAGAAATTGTAGTCATAACTTGATGTGGTCACTAACAATCGCTTTGCCTTATTTGGGATAAAAGATAACAAGGTCTCCCTAACCAATTTACAGAGACATGCGTTGAAAGAGCCAACAAACAGATTCTGAGCTATCAGGGCTCTAAGCAAGGAATTAATAGATGTTCCTCACTTTCCCCCAGTGCAACTGTTTTATGGGAAGATGCAGCAACTTTGTTTGCATATGATGATCAGCAACTCTGATCATAACTTTATCTGTTCCTACGAGAAAGAAAACTCTTGGGGTGCCCGGGTGGCTCAGTCTTGATTTCGGCTCAGGTCAGGATCTTACGGTTGGGCTCTGCATTGGGCATGGGATTCTCTGCGTGGGATTCTCCCTCCCTCTCCCTCTGCACTCCCACTTCAAAAATAATTGAATAAAGAAATAAATACAAGAACTAAACTTACACATTAAAAAAAAAAGAAGAAAAATCTTCACATGGCCTCTTCTGGAGCTTCAGAAATCTTCCCGGGCTTTTGCCATTAACTGTCTGGTTTCAGCCACTAATCCCATGCTATCTCAAAGTGAATTTGATACATTGTCAAGCCATGCGGCTGAGTCCGCACGCTGTAAGGAAACACGCTGTGGGACAAGGCCAGGCCGAGAGAAGGGCTTTGTAATGGACCAGCAGTGGATCGGCTGACTATTGGCGCCCCTCCTTCACGACACAGCTGCACCTGCGGGTCAGAAATTTATAGGGGCCACCCTGGACACACTGAGTGGAAGAGGCCACTGCGGGGTAGATACGGAGGAGGATAAAATGCTTCAAGGAAACATTTTGCTTGACCAAGGAAAGAGTGGCAAATTTTCCAACCCCAGATTGCTCGTGTTGATCGAAGACTTTCAGAAATAAAATGCAAATTTCTTGATCACAGAGCATTCGTAACGGTTTCCGAGGAACTTAGCCATCAGAAGGCTAATCTTTCAAACAAGATTCAGTGAATCTATCACTATCAACTGCATTTGCCTTACCTGGTGACCCAGCTGGACTCTCAGACAATTGGGGAGAAGGCAACAAGGACCCTTTCGTACCCAGAATGCTGGTTCTTCCTAAGCATCAGCTCAGCAGAGCTGAAAGTACTTACCTTCTGACAACTACCTATGATTGGGGGAGTTCCCAGCCTAATCCCTCAAAGGTTAGGAATTCACATGCACTCAGTCAGCCTTTTAACCAATGGGCTGTCTTGGAGGGTCATGATGGGGTGGGGGTGGGGGGCGCTTATGCTCTGTGCTGGGATTCCAAGGTTGGGATAGCACGTCTGTCACTTCCCTAAAGGGACCCTGTTCCTGCAGTAACCCTGCCTGACCCTCCCTCCACTCCCACATCCACTCACCTCCTACTCTCTAGGCAAGGGGGGTTGACAGGAGCCCCCGATCCTGGGGAGCTTGTGACACACTGCCCCTCTCTGGGTGAGAGGAATGTGGTCAAAGTCCCACTCAAGGTAGCCTCTGTCTTGCCACATGCTCTGAGACTGGGCTCTTAGCAAACAGCTAATGAAGGGGTGGGCAGCGTGCATCCCCTTGGGAAGTTCTCATTACCCCAGCTGCTGAGAGTGCAGCGAACCCTGCTTCCTGGGGAGCCCGCCTGTGGCCACTCATGTGCATTCTCCTCTTTCATCCTACCTGCACGGGCCACCTCCACCCATGAGGAGTGGGTCCCAGGGCCCCCATGCTGGGCCGGGGAGACGGTACCGAGGAAGGTAGCGCAATGGACCAGAAAAAGCAAAAGGAAGTCCAATTAGGCCTCAGCACCAAACCGCTTTTCTCGGTACAGCTTTATCTGGAATAAAGTGAGCATTTCGATTTCTGTCCGACTCCCAGGCCCGTTTACAGTCGGTTTGGGCTCCCAGTGGAGAAAAGGAGTAAAGAGGGCTCAAAGCCAAGTCATCAACTGACCTACTGACGGCTTTGTAATTTCCTTGGGACCCTGGTGTCCCGTGGGAAGAGGCTGTTTGACTTTCTGGTGAGGGGCTGGCCCAGATGACAGAGCCGCAGGCTGTCTGGGGGCCTCTGCCCAAGACAGCAGAATCAGATGAAATCTAAAAAGGGGCAAGTTGTGAGACTCACTGGATCTCGGCCCCTCTGGGGAGAACTGGCTGAAAGTGGCTACAGGATCAAACGGTAAGAAGAATGTGGCGCAGAGGCACCAAGACAAACTGATCCTATCAGCTTTGTGTCTGGAAAAAGCAGGCTGGGAAGAAAGAATCTCAGTCAAGCCCCCTGTGATGAGACCCGTGAGGAAACCATCACTCAAAGAGGTGTGAAAACTGAGAGCCTTGATTCCTAACTTGGACAGAATGTCCTGCCAACTCCCCTGGGAAAGGCATGTTTCACAGGTTGTAGCAGACTGTGTCCCCTGAGTTTATGCCAAGACCCTGCGACAATGGCCTTCAGGCTGAGGCGCCTCCCACCTCCCTCTCTGGTCTCCCGTTCGCCGATAATACTGGCATCCTTATCTGGACCTGCATTAAGGCCTGACCCCATTATCTGTAGAACAGGTGGCTGACAATTTTTAGGGGCCTTGGAAAGGCTCCCTTTCTTCCCAAACTCTTTCTCATCTGCTCACTTGTGTCCCCAGCTCCTCTAACAAAGGATCCTACAATGAAAGGAGCTTAAATTGCAATCGTGGGTTACATCCAAAGGAAGGTGCACAGCACATTTCTGATACAGAAAGCCCTCCAGAATGCAGGTACTGATGGAGAGGAGCATAGAGAGGGTCCTGGCACAGCCAGAGGACTGAGGAGGCTTCAGGGAGCATACAGCAAGGACACGGAAAGACCAGCCTGAGCTCAAGAGACACACTGTCACCTTTCCACTTTCACTGCAGGACAGGCTGGGCCTCCTCCCAGTATTCTCCTCCCAGGTTACACCGATTTTAATCACAGAGGGTGTTACCTTCATTGAGTGCCCAAAGACCAAGATTTCTAAGACTTTTAGTGTGCAGTAGAATTAACTGGGGCTCTTGCTAAAATGAACATTCCCAGGCATCACCCTGGGCTTCCGACTGGAGAAATCTAGGGAGGGCTTGGGAAATGTGCACGATGAGGGAGTGCATCGTTCAGAAAATCCTGAGTCTGGAGGTCCCGGGACTCCACTTAGAGATGCCTGCCTGCCTCACCCACTCGTAGTAGAGAGGCGGGCACAGAGTTCAAGGAGATGTGGGAGAGGGGAGTCAACTGATGAGGAGACGGACCCTGGGCTTCAATCTCTCCTCTAGTCCAGGGCAGGGTCCAGAGCTTGAAAACTGAGACAATGCCTCTGTGTTTAATCCAGGGAAAACAAAATGACTGCAAAAACTAAGGAGTAAGCCCATCGCATGAGTGTTGTTTACAAAAACTCCAAAAGGCCCCTTTATTTTTTTTATTTTTTTAAATATGAAATTTATTGTCAAATTGGTTTCTATACAACACCCCGTGCTCATCCCAACAGGTGCCCTACTCATAGCATGTCTCAGAGCAAAAGAACACAGTTTTCAAGAAAGTTACTTTCTAAAGGGCAGACCATCTATAACGATTGATATAGGTCTCCCCACGTGGCTGACTCAAACTTGGAAAGTGGGGAGAATCTGAGTCAGAGAGACCTTCTTCCAATGATTACACAGGGTTTCACGCCCTCCCTCCCTGCAGAATGTGTTCTCATTCATCTTGGTCATTATCTGCCACCCCTAGCTGACCGGAAGGTATATGGTGGCTGGGACTACATCTGTCTTCCTCACTTCCTAGAATCCTTCTCGGCCCGTTACACGTCACGGTCACTTTGAACGAACAAACGAATGCAATAAACATCACACCATGGTGGGTCAAGGCCTCCTCTAAAAGGAACTTGGTGCTGGGACCATGACATGGACACATTCTGGAAGGCTGGGAAGAGAGGCCAGGGAGACACCTGCTCTACCCTGCCACCTCCCTTCATATGAAAGCAACAGGCCCCCAAGCCTGACTTCCCTGCGAAGTTCTGGCCTCGAAGTTATGTACTTTGAGCCTGCCGTGATTCATTCTATGGCCTCTGAGTTCTTAGTTTGGTATAGAATGAAGGCAGGAAGTCCCAAGACCTTAAGCAGAAGACGATTCTTCAGTCCACTGGAGTTGAGAGGGGCAGCCATTTAAAGTTTTGGTCCCTGGCATGTAGACCTCACTGATTTGCACTCAGGGAGGTGGGGGGCAGGGAGGGAGTGGGAATCCAGACAGCAGATGCCTCCCTGCCTCAGTTTGCTTAGGCAGCCTCCTGCACAGATCAACAGGAGGGAAAAGGAGACCAGAAGAGGCTGGTGATATGAAGTACTCACAAGAGAAGATCCTTAAAGAAAATAAAGATGAGTCAACACTTTTGCTGTAAATTCAACAATGAATATACTCAGTTCACTACCCCTTCTTATTCAATGATGAGATGGTTTCCCAAGGAAAACCCTGCTAAGATGTAGCTGTGTGGCCACTATTTATAACTGGATCAGCGTTCTCAGGGAAGGCAACTGTAACCCCAGGGAGACACAGAGACTCTCTCTGTCTCTGCTCTCCGGAGTTGGCCGATTGCTTCACTTCCCCCTTGTGTCTCTAAGAGTCAGGCCAAAGGCAGTCTCTCTTGGGGCTCAGACAAAGCCATATATGTGAATAAGACCTCTGAGTGACCTACAGGGAGCAGCTAATGAGAAACGGAAAAGCTCCGGTTTTGTCTTTTTCGAGCCACTCCTCTTTTGCATCCACTGTAGGACAAATTCCTAAAAACAAAGCAAACAAAGCAAAAGAGCAAACAAACAAAAAAAACATACTAAATAGACTTCCTATTAAACAGAGCAGTTGGAAAAGAAGGTTGCCTTCTGAAATGGAATCAGCTACAGAAGACAAAGACCGTGTGTATATCCCCAAATAATGGTTAGGAAATACTGACGCTTAGGGCCTGGTAACTGCCCCCTCCAGTTACGACTCCGGGTCAGGTCTATATATTTTCTTACTACCACCTTCCACTCCCTGTTGCCATTAATTAAAATGGCAGTTTACCCAAGAGCTTGGGTCACTCATTCATTCTTTCTTAAAAAAAAAGAAAAATCAGCACCGAGCCCTTCTGTGTACCATGTACAGTGTCGGGTGTGAGGGTGCATTTAAAAAGAACCTGGCAGGGTCCCTGGAGTCAAGGTCCCTGGCCAGGTCTACCGTGCCAAACTTGGCTCTTAACCACCGCCCACCTCCGGCCCTCACCAGCCACAAACGTGCATCCAATTTCATCACGTTATCTGCAAATTCCTTTTCTCCCTTATCTAGCTTTGCTTAGCCTGTTTCGTCTCTTGACATGGATGGCCTATAGCGACCATAGCCCTCCTTGCCCTGTGGCCCAGTGGAATCCCACGTCCTCTAGGTGACCTTCTCATTTCCTCCAAGAATGTATCCTGAGCTCTCTCCCTTACTCCCAAGCCAGCGTCACCCTCGTGTATGGCCCACTGACATTCCCTTTTTATTAGTTCTGTCCATAATATCGATCAGATCTGTGCACATGTCGATCTGTTTCCTTCTCTGGATTGTGAGGCTGGGGCCCTGAGAGGGTGGGATCACTCCACCCATCCCTCTCTTTAAGGAAAGCACAGCGATAACAGGCTCATAAGCAGGGGCTTGATAGAGGTTTGTGTAAGTCTCCACTCTCTTCAACTCTTCCAAGACCATGGCGGTTGGGAGTGAGGGCAGGCACACTGAAGAAGTGTTTCAAGTGTAGTTTAAATTACACTCCCGTTGTCAATTTGTTCCCTTTGAGTATCTGGACCTGTTGACACTTTCAACATCATGATGTGTGCTTGCTTAATTAAGCAGTAGCACTAAATGTTTAGTAAATCTCATTCCTAATTATCTGTTCTCTGTCTCTGGAGAAAAAGGAATTATTTAATTTCTTCCACGGAAACTTGAAATATTGATTCCCTGTGGTTGTACTTTCAGATCCAATTATTAAATTCCCTCTAACATTTTGGGGTTAAATAGTCAAATAAGAAATTATAATTTAATCTTTGCCCCCAAATACTTTTAGGGTAACAGAGTTTTCCATTTGCTTTGTTCACTCCCCACATTTAAAGCTTATTTATATCATCTTAAGTCAAATAGCAATTTGGCTTATTAAAATATGTTATTTGGGGGTCAGACTGAAATACTGATTAAATTGCAGGAGACAGCCTTTGCAAATTGCTTCTATTATTAGCATTTTCACTGTTAATGAAGACGCCTCCATCTGAAAGTATGCAGATTCATTTTGGCTCAGAAGACCAGTCTTCTGAGTCTGTGGGTGGCAGAGCTGGGCTGAAAAGCCATCGAGGATAACTTTTTATGAGGTCTGGGGAATCAAAGCTGCTGTCCCTTAAGAGAAGAAGCCTAAAATGAATGGCCACCTCACTGTCGCAAGCCTTGGAGATTCATGCCCACCGGTGTGAAGGGCCTTTGCAGGCTGATCCCGCAAACCGGCCGGCCTCAAAGCTCGGTCACCGTGAAGGACATACGGCACCCAGGTCTGCACTAGGGACTGCCCTTGACAGGAAGCCCCACAGACAAACCTTGGGCTTCATCTTCGAAATTCCCCTGTAGGCATCTGAAGAAAATCAGGCTTAGGAGCTAGTCCAGCCTCTCATCCCTGCTCAGGGCCGTTCTCATGTCAAGAACTCTATCGTGTCTACACGTCCTGGGAGGGACCATACCAAATCAGCATGCAGGGAGGGCAAGTCGGGGGGCCACGGGGACATCAAGCTGGATGGAAAAGGCACAATGGCAGGGAGACCCTCAAAGTTTGGGAAGCAGAGGCAGCCTTGGGAAGCAGGGAGGTCAAAAGATTACTAAATAGAGCAGGGATGAAACACAAGTGCCTAGATGCAGGGACACATTATAGAGGGGGTAAAGGGCATGTGGAGGGGCTATAGGGACCCTAACATCCCAGTAATGGGAAGACAGTGGACTTCGTTTATGAACTGTATGCCTGATGCACACAGGGAGTGACCAGTCAACACTGAGCGTGGAGAACAAACACAGGGTCGGGTACTTCTGTGCATCGACAGGGACAGAATAAAGTGAACTTCTTCAGAAAGTATCATTATTTGAAAAAAAAAAAAAAAAAAAACAATATCACAACTAGCCACACATTACTCTGCATTGATTTTTGTCCCCTAAAATATCAAATCTTCACCTCATTTCAAAAGTGATTTTGGAATTTCCACTAAAAAGAATAGCTTGTCTCAGTCTCTAGGGATGTATTATGCTCTCCGTTTTTAGGACAGAAATATTCATATTAAACTGATGGACCCGACTCCTTAAAAAGCAAAATTATCAGTTATTTCTTTTGACCTAAGGGCATTGAGAATCAAGAATTCTGGAAAATCTCTGCACTGGTGTATCTAATCAGAAAACTCTGAACACCCCAATAAATCACCCCCTTCGAGAAACACCTCACTGGGCCTCTTCATCTCCCTCCTGGGAAGTACCAAACCTCTGATCATACTCCTTTATTTCCATCCTGATTGCCTTGTTCTGTCGACTGCACCCTTCCTACATCTCCACATGACTCCTGGGTACAGGGCCCTCGGGACTCCACCCCCTGCTGTCCCTGGGGTCGGGCAGGACCTAACGCTGCTATTGACCTTGTCGTATCCCACCTACTCATGAAGAATGAGAGAGAAGATACTACCTAGAGACGACTGTCATTGGAGCGGAAGATACAAGGCTCGCTGGGCCCCTGGGGATCAAGGTGAATGCACTGGTCCCCACCTAGGACCCTGTGCTCCTCTGGATTTCCCACAGACTGACCTTCTGGCCTCCTGACAAAGAGCTGCTGTGCCTTCATCCTGTGATATGCTGCCCTTCTACTAAGAACACTTTGCCTTTCCCAGGTGGCCAACGGGCTGGCCTGGAGGAGCCCGGACCAACAACACCAAGCCAAGCTAGCTCCTTCCCTTGCCCCAAATGTTGGTGTTTTCTGGAGCTCGACCCCCACCCCTGCCTTTTGGGATGCTCATCTACCCCCACGGTTACAGCTTCCTGACTCGGATGCCACTTGCCCGATCAGATAGGAGCTTTGGCTCCACATGCCTGTGTCCCTAGCGGGCATCAGTGCAGGGTGGCCTCCAGACATCTGGCTCTCCATCCTGAACGTCCCCCGTGGACTAGCTGCGGGCACCACCCTGCTCATACTACTGAGTTAGACCTCTGGGGGCCAGCCACAAGCGCTCTCTTGCCCATACCCAGTCGATTACTAGAGACTTCTCTTCTGACCTCTTCATGACCCTCCATTCCTACCACCGAATGTAGTAGGGACCCATGCCCTGAGGAGCCAACACAGGGATCTGTCAGAAGACTTAAATGCTTCGTGGGTTTTCCAAGGCCTAAAGCAGAAGACACCCCCTCCCCTGCCCCCAAAACCGCCTGATGATAAAATCACCTAGGCTTCCTGTTAAATCTTCAAATTCCAACCCAGGCCTAGTAGACTGGAATCCCCTGGGCAGGTGCTTGGGAATCTTCATGTTAATAATGGCCCCGGTGATTCTAATCGTTAGGCAAGGTTGAGAAGAATAGCCTACAAAATCAAGTGCAAATTCTCTAATATTCAGTACAAACCCCTCCACCATCAGCACTGCCTGCCTCCCCTAGTTATTCCAAGGTTATCACCCCTACTCCATCACAGACTCCAGCTGTCCTGACCCACTGTTACAGGGTGCCCACACACTGAGATGCCACTTCCTCCCACTTCCTGCCCTGTGGAAATGGCGCTGCCTTCTCCCTCATCCTTAGAGGCTCTCCTATGTGTTGAAATTGTGCACACCTTGATCCTTGCACATACACTGTTACATATCTGCCCCCCTTACAGACAGATCCACCCATGTTTCCCCAAGTTTCCAGCACAGCAGGATCCTGGCACAGAGCAGGTGCTCAGTAAAATGCCCACCGAGTGAAGGGATAAATGAGTTCACCCAACACCACTGAGCACCGTAGTCAATGTGTTATTTTCCGACGCAATTTGTTCGCTAAGCCCAGCAAAGCTTCCTCAGCTAAACTGATCACATCTCTGGAGGCTGCCACTCATTTCCTTATCAGCTTTGCCTCTCTTCTCTAGTTTGAGTGGATCTTTCTGGAAATGAGGTTCCCAAAACGGACTGCTGTAGTCCCCATTAGTCTCACCAGGGCAGTACACACGACACAGCCGCCTTCCTCCCCAGGGACACCAGGCCAATTTGTACGTGGATGGAAATAACACCGGCTGTTCGCGCTGCCATATCACATTGCAGACACACACCTGATTCACTGCCACCATCACCAAGGTCCCTTCACGACAGCCTCTTAGCCTCCCGTTGACTCTCCAACTGCGCCTGTGATACGTCTTCCCCAAATGTGTTGCTCTGCCATTTTCCAAGTTGAATCTTATTCTGTTATTCCCTGCCTCTCTGGATTCATTTTTATTACGTTTCTACTCCTCGCTGACGTTAGAAAACATTTCCCAATTTTGTGTTTTCTGTAAAATTCATTGGGGTGATGTGTGCTCCTTTTTAAATGTCATTGATTAAACAGTTAAATGAAATCAAACCTAACATTGACCCTCCTGGTTTCCACTGGAAACTTCTCCAGAGGGTTCAAGGACATGTGTCACTTAGGACTTTTTGATCCGTTTTCTTTGCAGGAAGGGCTTCTTGCTCAGTGAACTGCTCATATAGCCCAAGCAACTGAGTAATCTGCACAACATTCTCTACCTTTCTTTCTCCCTCTGTGTCATAAAAATAACATCGATCATCTGGTATGACAATTTCTCTAAGATAAGCTGAGCGCGATTCACAGGGTGTCATCTACAGGGTCACATGTTTTCAATTTTCATTATAGTTTTCAATTTCATATAGTGCTGTGCTTCAATTTTCATTATTTGTCATATCGTGTTGTACCACACAGCACCAACAGCCCCGTAGTCAGGAGCCCCCTTCCACAATCTCACATGTATGCGATTTGCAGATAACCCTTAATTTATTACGTCCCCTGTCTTCAAAATCCCCATTTTCCATCATGTTTTAATAATATGCATAGTTAAAACATAAAATGGCAAGTTATGCTTTGCCTCAAATTAATACAACTTACATTTCTTAGCCAGCTTACAGAGAAGTCTCCAGGAAAAAAAATAAAGCCATGAAAAATTCATATGTTAGTGCAGATTTTGTTTCCAATAACTTGCTACTTACTTTTTTCGCCACGTTTACCTGTTCAAGGACTTACCCCAAATTTGGGGAAACAAAATATAGAGAACAAAGTAAAGCCAATAACACCGCAGATATTGGGGTGAGTTGGTTATTTGGTTCGGGCTTGGGATTTTTTTTTAAATTTTGTATGACATTTATAAAGCATTTTATGGGCACATAGATAATGAGCTGGACTTTATAAGGAGCCACCATCCCAGGGATGCAGCACGGATGTGTCGGCTTACACACAGTTCCCTGAACCCCCTGTAACTCCATTCCTTCTTCTCCCCTTCAAAAGATCAAATCAAAGCATAAGGGATATGGACTGACAGATGATAATACTTGATTCCACTATTATAGATGTAAACAATTTAAAGATGCTAGACTTTGGGGCGCCTGGGTGGCTCAGTCAGTTAAGCGTCTGACTTCGGCTCAGGTCATGATCTCACGGTTCGTGAGTTCAAGCCCCGCACTGGGCTCTGTGCTGACAGCTCAGGGCCTGGAGCCTGCTTCGGATTCTGTGCCTCCCTCTCTATCTGCCCTCTTCCCCTCGCACTCTGTCTGTCTGTCTCTTTCTCTCTCTCTCACTCCCTCAAGAATAAATAAATATATATTTTTTAATTTTAAAAAGATGCTAGACTTTAATCGGCATTCATGAAAAGTCAGTTGTGGCACCACAGTAAAATCCATGAGCTACATTTATTCAACAGCTTGGCAAGTGAGTTTCCCAGTAATAACCTCCTCAACCCGAAGACCTGCTGATCACATTTCTGTCCCTCTCCTCTTCAGAGAGAACATCTGACCTTTCTTAAGTGGTGACCATTCACAGGTAAGAAAGAACTCCAGCTAAGGAAAAGTGAGATGTCCTGGAGTGTAGGAAAGGTACCCGATGTTAGAGGCGTGCCCAGTGCCTTTGAGACAAGGATGCTGAGGCCCCTGCCACAGGTTGGGATAAAGTTGTCCTAGGCCCTAATCTCCTTACAATTTCAGTGTTTCAAAATGAAAGCTCTTTGAGTATCTGCCTGCCTGCCCGTTGGTAGTTTTCCTTTCTGAGCCACCTGTTTTACAGAACACGAACTTGCAGGAAACCTTACCCCCCTCTGATCACCCATTTCTCTAGCCCACCTTGCAGGCCCTACACTGAATCAGGAAGCCAGAAGCCACGAACTTGAAACAAGCTATGAGTTGCAACTCCTGCAAAGACCAGACCAGACTAGTCAGAGCCACAGTGGACCACAGCCCTGACCTTTCACCTTTTCCTGTCTTTATAATGCTAAAAATCACACCCGGGGATGGAGGCGGAACAGGCAAATAACACTTACTATGTGTGAAGGAGCATGTTCTGTTAACTGTGCCTGCGTATTTCCCCACCTTTACATGTTTAGACATCGCTCCTTTCCTGCCTCAGCCCCTCCAAACACTTCCCGCAGCCACTGTTCAGGGAGCAGCCCGGTATCCTTCTCACGAAGGCTGTCTCCCTCATGCCTGGACATGAGCTTGCAGTAATGCTATCCATGCCATCCTTGGCCTTGTGTCTGTTTCTACCTGGGAGTCAGAGAACCCTGAAGTCAGTAACACCTTGATTTAAAAAAAAAAAAAAGTAGGAAAGTAGGTTTTAAAACTTTAGGCTATCTCTGACAAGTTTCTAGATGGTTTTATTATTATTATTATTATCATCATCATCATCATTTTTAACACTTTATTTTTTGGGGGGGCAGTTTTAGGTTCAGAGCAAAATTGAGGGGAGGGTAGAGAGATTTTCCAGACCCCCCCAGCCCTTACACATGCATAGCCTCCCCCACTGTCAACGCGCCCCCACCCACCAGAGGGGTACATTTGTTACAATACATGAGCCTACAATTACACATCAAAACCACCCAGTCTATTGTTTACCTTAGGATTCACTCTTGGTACGGTACATTCTATGGGTTTGGATAAATTAATAATGACACATATCCACCATTATAGTACCATACAGAATGTTTTCATTGCTGTAAAAATCCTCTGTGCTATACTTATTCATCCCTCCCTCCCAACCCCTGGCAACCATTAATCTTTTCACTATCTCCAAACTTTTGCCTTCTCCTGGAATGTCATATGGTTAGAATCATAGAGTATGTAGCTTTTCATTCACTGGGTAACATGCATTTAAGGTTCCTCCAGGTCTTCGTGGCTTGATAGCTCATTTCTTGAGATTGGGTTTTTAAAAGCGTTCTAAGAAACTTAAAAAGGAAAAGGTAAATTACTAAGACACATTGTCAGGCCAAACCCAATTGCTTTTCTGATAGGCTTACTAGTAGGGATCACAAAAAAGTCATGGATACCTCAAAGCTGGTTTTTCAGTAGACCAACTGACAATCACTAGCAGGGGCCATGTGGGCTAGATGGGAAAACATGGCCAAGGTAAAAGCCAAAATGGTCAAAGTAGAACTCCCAGAACTGTCAACAAAAAGAGTACAGGTAGATGACTCACTACGAGCCAACGCAATAAAGTCAGCAAAACCAAATGAGATATCAACTTGCAGACGTCCTTGAGAAGTAACTGAAAAAGTCTATATCTGAAAAAATAAGATAACTTATTATGTTGCCAAATACAAGTCAACAACCTTTCTATAAATCAGCAATAGCCAATTTAAAAGAGGTGTGTGTGTGCACGTAGGGAGAAGGGGTAGATCCCACTTAGAAGCATGCAATACCTAGAAATAAACATAATAAAAAATGTTCAAGACTCATATTAAGACATCTTTACCGAATGATTAAAAATATCAGCCGGCATGCATGAAGGAACACAGCAGGTCCCTGGATAGGAACATTTAAAATCATAAAGACGCATAAGATGTATATACCCACACCAAAGTAATTTATAAAGTCAATTAAACCCCAATAAAATCAAACCCCAACATAATTTCTACAAAACTAAGGAAGAGCAGCTGAAGAAAAAATGAAAAGAGACTAGGCAAGACATTTATTTTAAAACTAATGAGACTTGCCCTATTCTCTCATAATTAAAATCATGCTGTATTGGTGAGGTATGGAGTTTACATTTAAATGTAGGAATTTAACTCATGAAAATGTAACATTTCAAAACAGGGAAATTTTATCTGTTCAGTAGATGACGTAGGGACAACAGGATAGCCATTTTGAAACAAAAAGGAAGCTAACTATTCCACACCATATATAAAAATGGATTCCAAAGAGAGAGAGTAAAATTTTCTTTTAATCCTTTAAAAACATTAAAGGAAAACAGAAAATACCTTTATAAGCTTGAGGTGGGAAAAAGCTTCCTAGATAATATATGAAGCCAAGGTACTATGTGTAATTTATTGAATAAATTACATCTCAATAAAAAATATAACTGAAACAGTTAAGCATCTGACTTCGGCCCAGGTCATGATCTCATGGTTTGTGAGTTTGAGCCCCGTGTCAGGCTTTGTGCTGACAAGTCAGAGCCTGGAGCCTGCTTCAGATTCTGTGTCTCCCTTTCTCTCTGCCCCTCCCCTGCTCACGCTCTGTCTCTCTCTCTCTCTCTTTCTCAAAAAAAATTTAAACATTAAAAAAAATATGGCTGAAAAAAGGAATACCCTAAAGGGAAAAAATGGCAAATCTAACAACATAAATATCTGAAAATGTAAAATATCTATATGGTAAAGAAAAAAAAAAACAAACATAAACACAGTATAAGGTCAAATAACAAACTGGAAGAAAATTTTGCACCGTTATAGCAGCTAAAAGAATTAATGATCAGAAAAAAAAAATATATGTGTATATATATATACGTATATGTGTATACATACGTATATATATGTATATATACGTATATATACGTATATTTACGTGTATATATGTATATATATACATATGTGTATATATATGTATGTATATATATACATATGTGTATATATATGTATGTATATATGTACATATATATGTGTATATATACACATATACATATATATATACACACACATATATATATACGAAAAAAACGGCAACCAATTAAAAAACAGGCAAAGGTTATGGACAGGCAATTGACAAAAGAAATTTTTTTAAACAGTCAATAAACATATGACAAGATTTCAACCTCACTACCTCACTAATAATTGAATACAATAATTGAAATTAAATTGTATTGAATATAATAATCAAAATTAAAACAAGGAAATATTATTTTTCCCATCATAGTGATAAATAATGAAAAAGATTAATAATATCCATTGTTAATGAGGCTTCAGGGAAATAGACTCTATCATGCGATGATAGAGCATAAATTTCCAAAATCTTTTTGGAGAGCATACGGGCATTGTCTATTAAAAATTTAAATATGCATAGCCTTAGGCCCAGCAATTCTCTTTCCAGGAATGTAACCAAACAGAAACACTTGAAAACGTGCAGAAGGGTGTTCACCGAAGCACTTGCTGTGTCAATGAAAAATTAGAAGCTTCATAAGACCTCAGCACTAGGGGGATGATGGTGTGCAGTTTGGCATTGTCTGGCTATGTGATATCGATCACAAAAAGTGTAAGTAATATCATCAACAATGCTTGTACAGCATGAAGTGTAGTGTTGTTAGAATACATACGTGTTGGTGGGCACTGAGTGCCCACAGAAGACGGACTTGAAAGATGTAAAGCACGGACTGACAATGATTACTTCTGGGGATGGCAGTGAAACTGGGGATATTAAGATGTGAGATAGATCTCTGTGGGTTAGCATACACAAAGAAGTCCTTTGTGATGGAAGAGGAAGGATGGACAAGGGCCTCGAATATGACACATGATTGGAATGGGCCAAGGGAAAGAGAAGTGACTTCTCCAGAGAAGGTGCCATCATCAAGTCATGCCTACCTCAAAGTCATCCATGGCAAGAAGTGCTATCAAAAAGCATTTCATTGATTCATCAAGTACTTATTAGGCATCAGCTGTATACCAGGCACTCATAATCATCATCATCACCGTCATCATCTCTGAAAAGTCTATATTACATAGACCAATCCGTGGGGAAAAGGCATTTTCAATGCTGGTGGGTATATGAATTCATTAACTACTCTAGAGGTCAAGTCACCTCCTTAAATTGTATCAATCTAAATGGTACCAATCGTTAAACTGAGTATTCCTTTGGACCCAGCAATCTTATTTCCAAGGCTCTATTCAAAAGGCAGGGACATTTGTGGAGATTTACCGACCGTAATTTTGAACAACTTAACTGTCCAATAACAGTAACTGAAAAGATAAACTGTAGTACATCCGCATCATGAAATACTATCCTGCCGTTAAAATTATGTGATGGGAGCATAACTAACAACACGGGAAAATGTGCACACTAAGCCAGTCAGAAAATACTTATGGTATGAGTGGAATTAGGTTTTTAATTTTTATTTGCATAAAAATGACTATACGGATTTACACTGAAATGTTAAGTTATGCCTGGGTGGAGATATTACAAGTTGTTTTTATCTTCTTTAAACCCTGAAACCTATTTCTTCATGTTCTTCATGTTTAGTAGTTCTCTAATTGAACTATATTATTTTTGCAATAGAAAACAACCAACATGTGGAAATCAGGGTAAAACCCTGTGACACTTGCTCTGTGCCAGGAACTATTCCCTCAATATACAGTATGAATCAACCTCCTTTTTCAACAGTGAGATGGGAAGACAGTATGCACCCACCTTTCTTTCTGGGAGTTCACAGTGAAAGACAAGCAGTTTTATTCTCACATCAAGAGTATGCAAGGGGTGCCTGGGTGGCTCAGTTGGTTAAGCGTCCGACTTTGGCTCAGGTCATGATCTCACAGCTCGTGAGTTCGAGCCCTGCATCGGGCTCTGTGGTGACAGTTCAGAGCCTGGAGCCTGCTTGGGATTCTGTGTCTGCCTTTCTCTCTGCTCCTCCCCCACTCATGTTCTGTCTCTCTCTCTCTCAAAAATAAATTAAACATTAAAAAAAAAGAGTATGCAAGAAGGAGAGTGCGATAGTCCATGGTCAAGGAAGGGCAGTGAGGAGGGGTAGTGTTGAAAACATTCCCAAGAAAATTTCCCCTCTCCTGGGAATGGCTTGAGAAGCCCATAGGAAGGAGGAGAGCAAAGTGAGTATATCAGAAAAGAAAGAATATGGGGCCCAGTAGAGGAAAGGCACTTACTCCAAACCACTTCTGAGAATTCCTACTCAGTATTATAACACACAAATATGTGCCCATTGTGTTTGTTTTGTTCTGGTTTTCCATACAACAATTATTAATGTGAGGTGAAGATTTAGGAAAACAAGGCCCCTGGAAATGAGTGAGGGAAAGGGCCTGGGGAAAGGCGCCCCAGGAGGCTGGAGCCACGGGCCTGTCCCCCACCTTGCCCAGGAAGGACAGAGAGCCAAGCTTCCGCACACTCCCCCCAGCCTGGGGCGGACATGTTCCAACCTAAACAAGCCAGTCTGCTTTCAGGTCATGTATTTGGAACTACCTTTCCTTAACCCTCCTGATGTAGTCCCCTTGAAGCCTGTGTGGAATATTCTAGAAGGCATGGTCATCACTTCCTAAGGTTTCTAATCTTCCTGTCAGAAAACCACAGTCCTGCTCAGAGGCTGAGGCAGTGTGAGGAGCAGGAGGCTCTGAGGCGGAGCAGACACAGCAAGGGAGGCCCAGCTCTGCTGTGAGATTAGAATCACTTCCAGGTGAGCGGTCAGAGGGTGTGTGGGGCGGGGGTGGGGGGTGGGGGGGTGGGGGGGGATGAGCATGAGACAGACAGAGAGAGGAAAGAGAAGCAAGAAAAGAGTAAGGGAAGGGAAGGAGAGGGATGAGGGGAAGAACCAGAAACGGGAGGAACAGGAGATTGAAAGGGAAGGAGAGGAAGAAGAGAGAGGAGGTTCTGAGAAGAGAGCGGGAAGGGGGGGAAGGGAGGGAAGGGAAGACAAGGGGGAGGTGGGGGAGAAGAAGAAGGGGGGAAAAGGTGTGTATTTTCAGTGAAACCTTAAGAACTACCTCAGGTTTGGGGCGCAGGTACCTAAACGAACATTCTAGAAGGAACCCAGCTTCCCTCACTGAGGGTAGATTTGCATTAAATAATGAACGAGATGATTGCACTTGAATGTAGGAAATCTTTACATCCTTTCTAATTGGCACAGAGTCGTTCCTAACAAGAGCTGTAATGTACAGTTCCAGAATACACTGTGACATAAAAATAAAAAGGATGTGCGTGAGACTTTATGTTTTGGAGCCAAGTGGATATTCAGAGTGGATTCCCTCCTCAGCCTTTGGTCATCTGATGTATTTTTCTGTTTTCTGTGCCAAAAGATATATTTATACTAATAGTCATTTGTTTTCTTGAATGAATATGCTTAGGGAGAAAACGTGCACATTTCAGATAATACATCATTCTGTGCTTAAGAACATTATAATGAGCAAACTCCAAAGGCAAATAAAGTTGTACTAAACACTATCTACATAAATTATCTACTTTAACATGTCCCTTATGCATATAGGATATTAAAAATATCCTTTCTCCTTCCATCAAAAAAAAAAAAACCTTTTTACAACTGAGTTGTATCCCTTTTAAAAAGCTTATCAAAACAGCATCACTAATGCCTTTAACATTATATTACATGTATATAATAAAATTAGATTCTTTCCCACACTTGGGACCATCAGCTTTACTTTGTGTTCCTCTTTATCCTGTACCAGACCAAATTCAAGTTAGAAGCCATCAAAAATGCAATAGTCAGCACTCAAAAGCAAGTCTTATTAAAATTGTAGAACATCTGTGATTTAAAAACGTGATAACCCTCAAATATGGCACTTGGTAGTTGAGATGTTCCAGGACACAACCCATGCCTCCTATCTTTCTCCAGGAAGGGAGGGCCACCTCTGGTCCTTTGCGTGCTTTGGGATGAATTTCTCAGTGAGATGTTGCCTGTGGCTTAGATCACTTCCTCCGGGCAACAGATGAGAGCCACCAGCCTGCCCTGCTCTGAGGCCCGGAAACTGACATCAGGACCTCCCAATGCATGCTCCTCCCACAGATACCCAGCACCCTCTAGCCAAAGCAAGCAAGCCTGCACAGACCTGAGCTAGGGGCGTAGCACGCACATAGCCAGTCCAATCTTTCAGACGTGAGGGTTTTACTCAGGGTTAGGTTGGGCAGCATGGGGCCAGGCACCGGCTCCTTTCTCTCCTTACTTCTACGTTAGCCACAACATCTAAGGAAAGGGCTATCCTCATCCCCACAGCCTGTTTCACATGGCCGTGGCCCACAGAGGCCACGAAGATGCATTCTAGCCCAACAGAGTCATCCGGGGGCCCCTATCTCACTGACTGGAGCGAGGACCACAGATCTGAACCCCTTCTCTCCCCCAAAGAGTGAACATGCCCTTACCTCTCATCTCTGTCGCTGAGGAGCCATTGGACCAGGCGGTCCACTTATTTCTGTGCTTGCTGATTTCCTGGACTTTGCACACGTAATGCCCTTGATCCGCTGGCCGAAGGGTCAAAACAGAGAGTGTGTAGAGTGCCCCACGTCTCTCCTCGAGGAGGCACAGCCTCTGCCGGAAGGCACTGCGGCTATAATTCCCATAGTACTGCACCACCCGGAGCTTGGTCATCTTAACCATCAAGGCCTCCTGGGAGTTGGGGCGTGCAAAGAACCAGCGCACGGCCAGCAAGCTGTCCTTCCGTCTCTTCTGGGAGACGTGGCAGAGAAGAGTGGCATTTTCCCCCTCCAGGTAGTCAACCACAGGCCCCGGGGACACGGTGACATTGAGGGCCCCACACACCTCTGCAGAGAAAAAAAGGAAAGAAGAAAATGAGCACAGGCCCTGCCTTTCCCCACAAGGACGCACAGCGCGTCTTTTCTCCAGGAGCCATCTGCATGGCCAGAGGGGCAGGCCACCCTGATCCCGTCCACACTCACTCCGCGCCTTTGTGGTGGATGGAAGGACTCCTTCGGGAGCATGGCAGGGACAGGGGGTTTCTGCGGGCTCCCATGTCCTCACCCCTGAGACATCCCGTTCACAGGAGATGCTACTGACCATCTGGCCCAGGCATAGTTTAAAAACATTTTGAATTAGCTGCTGACATTTAAAATCCAGGCACCTGGGGCACCTGGGTGGCTCAGTGGGCTAAGCATCCAACTTCGGCTCGGGTCGTGATCTCCTGGTTCGTGGGTTTGAGCCCTGCATCGGGCTCTGCACTGACAGTGTGGAGCCTGCTTGGGACTCTCTGTCTCCCTCTCTCTCTCTCTGCCCCTCCCACGTGCTCTTGCTCTATCTCTCAATATAAATGAACTTTTTTAAAAAGTTAAAAAAAAAAAAACAAAAAAGATCTGGGTTTGGGAAATCTCTTAAAAATGTCCAGCCACATCCTATCCACCAGCCTGCCTCCCAGGGTCCACTTTGATCAGTTTTGTCCTGACCTGCCTGACCTGGAAATGCTGGGGGTCCAGGAGCTGGCCTTCCAAGCCCCTTGCCCTGTCTCAGCTTTTTCAACTGTAACCAAGGCAGAGCGTCGGTACTGGTCAGATGGGCATTAAACCAGCACCGAGGAGCTGGAACAACAGAGGCTTCTTAGGTTCTTGCTCTAAGTCTTCAGTGGCCTTAGGATCCACAGCTTCAGAGCTGCAGTGCAGGGATAAAGAATGAGCGAACCCAGGAACAGGGAGAGCTGGGAGAACCGCCCCCCCCCCCAACAACCCAGAAGATGCTCCGAAATTCCAGACCTGGTCTACTACTTCCTGTCCTTTGTTTTCTTAGATCCACCCCAAGGGCTGTCCCTCCCTGGCTGCCGTTCTGCCCACCTTTGAGGGAGCCACCCCAACACCCACCCAGACCAGCCTGACCAGCAGAGCTCACAGAGGCCTTCCCCCAGGAGACTTGCTGCATGGGGACTACAGGGACTCTGCAGTGCGGCCGTCCTGCCCTGGGGCTCACGGATGGACTCGTCACCTGGCAGGTAGAGCCCAGAAAGGACGTTTTACACAGGATGTCCAGAACCTCCTTCCATCCAAGCAAGACTGTCTTCACACCACATCCCCTGTCCTCAACCTGCACTGCCAAGGGCCCAACAGCAGCAAACGCTATTCCCTGCCCGCCCCATTGCACAAACAGGTGTCCCTGGGGGGTCATCTCCAGCCACAGCTTTCAGCCCCAAATGTCACCTCTGGTCACATGAAGGGGCTCGGGTCCTGATGTGAGGATCACCAGAAGCTTTGAATCCTGGCCAGGGCTGCAGGTATGCAAGGAGGAAGGACGAAAAAGATGAAGAAAGGCCTAAACCCCTCCACTGCGAGGAGCAAGGGGAGGAGGCCCTGTGTCTGCTGGGGTGGGAAGTTCTCACATAGAAAATATTCTTCACTGTAAAAATCCTGGCGATAAGCTAATCCTCCCATGTGGCTTCTGCTATCGAGTTCATAAACAGAATACCTTCCGAGATATGACTGGGGGGTCAATTTCCTTTCATTTTCTTTCTCCTCTCTTAGCAGCCAGGGCCCCCCAGGACACTCCAAGATCCCTAACTCAATCACATCCACATAGTCCCTTTTGCCACATAAGGTAACATTCGCAGGTTCCAGGAATTAAGACACAGACATCTCTGGGGGCCATCATTCGGTTTTAACCCCATCGTGACCACCTTTTGTTACCTTAAAAAATAGGTGGGCATAAACTCACAAGAAAAAGGTTGGTGGCAGGTTGGACTCACCTTGTGGAAAAGAATGAGGACTTCTGTGTCTACAGCAGCAAAGGACAAAGCAGGCCCCAGGGAGACACTTTGGGAATGAAGGGCATCAACGACCAAGGCAGGCGCACATTCTCTAGTCACAATCTCACTGTGACAGACATCACTCATGTAAGACAACAGAGGAGGAACTGCCCCCACCCCGTCTCCCCTGCACCTTGTCCATCTGCCCTGCACCTTGCCTGTGCAACATATTAAATTAGTTCAAGTCCTTCCTGACTGCAAAGCTCTGTCTTTAGTCCCCACAGGGGCAGGGGCTCCCTGGCGAGCAGCCACACAGCCAGGACAGCAGGCTGACCCACTCCAACCTCTGCCCTGGGATTTGTGGCAGGCAGAGAGCGGCAGAGAGGCAGCAGCTGGCTTCCAGGATTGAAGCCCAGCTCCGCCCGCCCCCAAAGGCCCCCCACTGGAGTCAAGGAGAGCTGGGGAAGGCAGGAAATTGAAACAATATGGGTGGGATGAGAGAGCCCAGACCCCACACCCCAGTCTCCTCCTATTAACGCTGCGTGAAGGAGGGATTATTTATAGTGACTGAAACCAGGAGAATGTGCCAAATGTTCGGTCCCATGGGAGGCCAGATTCCATCCTGGAGGCAAACGAGTAACCCTTGCACTCCTGTGGCTCTGGCCAGGAGTCAGCAGCTCCCATCGAAGCCAATGGACTGAACCATCTGCCTCAACTGGCCCCTCCTCTTCTCTTTACCACACGTTAAAGCCCGAATCCCCACTCCTCAGGACTTGACTGTGTGTGGAGATAGGACCTTCAAGGAGGTGATTAAGTTAAAACGAGCTGTTAGGGAGGACCTTAATCCAACACGCCCAGTGTCCTTATAAGAAGATGACTTTGGGCACGGATATGTGCACGCACAGAGGGCAGACCCCATGAGGAGGCAGGGAGAAGATGGCCATCTGCAAGCCAAACAGGGAGCCTCAGAAGAAACCAAACTTGCAACACCTTGATCTCAGACTTCAGGCCTCCAAGACTGTGCTGAAAGCCCCCCCAAGTCTGTGGCACTTGGTTACGACAGTCGTAGCAAATCAATACACAGGAAGGCTCACTTTGGCCCTACGTGTGCCACCAACCCAGATATTTACACCCACTTTCAACTCAAGGGTATGGGCGGCGGTTGACTGAAACACAGGCCCAAAGGCCCCTCAGGGTCTTAACGCGTTGCTAGAGGACACAGGCTCTCAGGGGTCCCCCGGCCTGTGATGAGCCTTCTCTGAAAGCCAGGTGTTCGCAATAACATCCTCTGCTTGGCACTGGAAATGGCTAGATTAAACCCAGCGAACATGGCTCGCGTGCAGGCATGGGGAGAGACGGGAGAAAACACAGGCAGAGGCCCCCAGTGCCCAGCAGACATCAGCTGCGCTGGGTATTTAGTTAAATACCAGAAAAGAAAGCACCGTGTAACATCCACCTCCCCGTGGTGGCCAGGCCCCATATGGCTCAGCAGAGAGAGCAGCAGTGGGAGTCAGGACAGGGGGAAGCAAGGGCAAGCCCAACAGATGGAGTCGGGCTGACCAGAAGGAGAGTCCAGGCCTGCCCGTTCCGGGGCTCGGGCTGGATGGCAGAGAATACACCCCCTGCAGGGCAGAGGGGCCAGCCAGGCAAGCAAAGGCCAAGCCAGCTACCGGACAGGGGAGGGTGGGTATCACCCTCCTACCCCAGGAACGCAAGGGAGCAGTCCCAGGCGAGGCAGAGTCTCTCCTCTCCTGGTCTAGGAGGGAGAATTGTCAAAAAGTCATTCCAGCCCAGAGAAGAGCTGTTTCTTTTTTTTTTTTAATCTTAATTTTAATTAATTAATATTTAAATCCAAGTTAGTTAACCTACAGTGTAATAATGCTTTCAGGAATAGAATTTAGTGATTCATCACTTACATACAACACCCAGTGCTCATCCCAACAAATGCCCTCCTTAATGCCCTTCACCCATTTAGCCCATCCCCCCCCCAACACCCCGCCAGCAACCCTCAGTTTGCTCTCTGTATGTTAAGATTCTAGAAGAGCTGAATTTCTTGCTCTGTGACCCTGCATTGCAGGGAACTAAGGGGGGAGGTAGACTGCTCAACCCTCTGCCCCGGGCACCTCTGCCCTTTCCTCCAGCTTACGTCCCAGCCTATGCTTTGTGCACTTAATCGGTCAACAAATACTTGCTGAGCAACAGCCACATGCCAGGCCATGTACAAGGAAGACAGCTTTCCTAAACTCATGGAGCTGAGAGTCCAGTGGGCAAGGTGGCCCGTCATCGGGAAAAAGACGCAGGAGTATTTAACTGCAAATAGTGTCACATGCTACAGAGAAAAGGTGCGGGGCTTTAAAAAATCAGGGCAAGATCTTAATCTAGTCTGTGGGTCAGAGAAGAAGGAGACTCTGGGGAGGTGACTGTGAGCTAAAGGCTCAGTTGGAGTTCATGACATAAAATTCAGGAGAACAGCAAAGAGTGATCTTCCTGGAAGAGAGAAGGTTCCACCTGTGCAAAGACCCTTAGGCAGAAGGAACCTGGTGCAGCCTAGAAACAGAAAGAACAGTGTCCTCTGGTGATGTGCACCACACAGTGGCCCACAAAGCCACCTGTGCCTGCTGGTGGATCTCAGGAGGGTACTTTCTACCCCAGTAAGGGTCCCCCAAGGCCAGTTCTTACAGGAGGAATATGACAACACAGGCAGAGAAGAAACTGACCCAGACAGGGCAACAGGATTCTGGCCACAGGGAACCCTATTCTTTCAACAAGCACATGCCTCACTGCTTGGGAGCCCTGGTGCCCCATGTGGGCTGGGCACTGGGATACTCATGGCCCAGACCTTCCCAGTGGCTTGGTGGGGCTGGGCAGAGAGCCTGGGGTTGGCCCTGAACAAAGCCAGGCTAGAAACCTGGTGCTATTAGGTGTGAGACCCTCAGAGCCTGTTTCTTCATCTGAAAAATTGAAAGATGATGCCTCACGAGGTTAAGTGTGGGCTCCAATGAGAAAACACCTTTAAAATACCGGTATTAGTTTGTATGCTCTGAGAGCTGGGCAGCTGAGGGCTACAGAAAGTGACATACACGCCCATCCTCGAGCAGGGTGGGCTTCTTGAGTGTATGATGTGCATCATACAGGGCCCTACATTTGAAGGGGCACCCCACTTGGCTCAATCTCTGCTGTCACTCTCTTGACATTTTTGAATAAGGGACCCCACATCTTCATTTTGCACTTGATCCTGCAAATGATGTGGCTGATTCTGACTATAAGCACACATCAAATTCCTGTGATTAGGATTTACGGGGTCTCGCCCTGTTGTTCCCGCTTGGATAATGTCATGAGAAGGACTAACACAGCTCTGAAAACAACTTAAAAGAACATCTTTGTAACGAATGGTATATAACCTACTCACCTAGTACAAAGCCCCTGCCCCTCCCTCCAGCACTCATCATGAAGGGGAGGAGGGAAACTTCCAGCTGCAGGGGAGTGTAGGTAGGACTTCTAACAGAAACAAGGCACCCACCTTGCTTGGGACACAGAGGTGGGTATGGCCACCGGGATGTGCCAGTGGCTCTGTGTCCCATTCTCTTTCTCTGTCCTGAAGAAACTGCTCCCTCTCACTCCAAGAATTCCTCACTGCTGCCTTGAATTTTATGGCATTAACTCCAACTCAGCCTTCAGCTCACGGTCACCTCCCCAGGGTCTCTTTCTTCCCTGACCCCGCTCAGCCAGAAGTTACTACGTTTATGAAGAATGCAAATAGTGGGTACCAATCAGCAACAAAAATCTCATTTTTAGTAAAAAGATAGTCTTGGGGCACCTGGGTGGCTCAGTCGGTTGAGGGTCCGACTTCAGCTCAGGTCATGATCTCACAGTCCCTGAGTTCCAGCCCCGCATCGGGCTCTGTGCTGACAGCTCAGAGCCTGGAGCCTGCTTCATATTCTGTGTCTCCCTCTCTGTCTGCCCCTCTCCTGCTCACGCTCTGTCTCCCTCTGTCTCAAAAATAAATAAAATAAATAAATAAAATTTAAAAACATTAAAAAGATAGTCTGAATTTCAAATAAATCTCTGAAAGAAATACAATTGTATTACTTAAAAACCCATGGCACTAGGAGCCTGTGTTTATCAAGCACCAAGCAGAGATGTTACCAGACCTAGCCTATGGGGTGCTGCATTCACATTAGGCCATTACCTGAAAATAGCTTTCATCCAGGACAAAAACTGACATTGACCAATGATAGAGGCTAACAACGGCTGGGTGTGAACTCTATGCCTAGCACTGTTCTAAGCCCTTTAGATGTATTTAGTCAACTGATACTCAAGCTATGTTTTTTTTCAATGTTTATTTATTTTTGAGAGAGAGACTGAGTACTTGCGAGCAGGGGAGAGGGGGAGAGGCAGACAGAGTGGGAGACGGACGACCCGAAGCAGACTCCATGCATGACAGCAGAGAGAGCCCAATGCGGGGCTCAAACCCACCAACTGTGAGATCATGACCTGAGCCGAAGTCGGACGCTTAACCCACTGAGCCACCCAGGCGCCCCATCCTGGAACTGTTTATCCCCAATTTACTGAGAAGAGGGCTGACACACAGAGAAGCTAAGCCCATTGTTCAAGCTCACATAAACATGGCAGAGCTGGCATCTGAGTGCAAGCCATCTGGCTTCAAAGGCAGCTCTCAACCACCACTCTGGACCACAGCTTGGCTTTTAGTAAATATTTTACCCTTTGGTTTCCTTTCCTATAAAATGAGGGTGGGACCAGGTAACCGCTAAGGTCCCACTCTGCCCCCAAATCAAGAAGCAGAAAAGTGCAGTGGTTAAGAGTCCAGACCAATGTATAAAGCCTCCCCGGGGCACCGCGGTGAGGAGTCATGGGTGAAACACTCAGTGGAGTGGGTGGCACATGGTGAGTCCTCCCTGAAGCAGGGCTGTCTGATTACCTCCGGCATGGCCTCGGGCACAGCCAGGGCAGACTCTAAAGGATCCCCAATTGCAGCTCTCAAGTCTCCTGAAAACATGAGAATGTCCTTGACCCCCCAAAAGTCTCTCTCTGAGGGCACCCTCCTTGATAGCACCTGTGATTATTAAGAAGGTGGTCAGGGAGCCTGGGGCCCCTTGCATCCTGTTGGCTGCTGCCTACTCCACACAGGCCACCACAACTGGCCTGGCCCAACCACCCCAGTCAAACTTGCAGTCACGGTCAGCCAAGGCAGGGACAGGTACAAGAGCATTTCCTTCCCACTGCACCGATTTCAGATTCAGCAGAAACCCCACTGCACTGGTAGCCAGGGAACAATGGGTGAATTTCTTCCCACTGTGATCCAAGTCTCTCCTCTTCAGACTCTGATCTACACTGGCTCAAATGCCAGCTCCACCACTCGGGAGCTGGGTCACCCTTGGAAAATCACTTAACTCAGAGCATCAGCTTCCTTATTCACAAAACAAAGCTTAAATGGTAGGAGTTCAGTCTAGGGCCAGGCTCCCTGGGTTCGAATTCCTGCTCCACAACTTACAAGCTTATGAACTTAAGGCAAGTCGACTGGTGGGCCTTGTGCCTCAGTTTTCTTGTGCCTCCCCCAGAAGTCACAAACGGAGTTGATGTTTGCAAGGCACCTGGATATATAACTTTGGCTCCTGTCATGATTACTTTGAAGGGCTGTTGCGATTACATGACCTACTGTGTAGCACTCCACAGGAAATGTAAGAGCCATTGACATACTCATTATTAACTATTATTCTAGCCACAGGGCCTTTGCAGCCCTGAGGCAGGGGGGCAGGGCTCGGGGAATAAAGAGAGTCACTTTTTCAGCAACTCAGAAGTGAGGGCAGCCACCCCAAGAGAAAGCCAGCAGCGCAGGTAGAGGCCGTGCTAAAGCAGGGTGCGCCGGTAGAGGGTCCCACTTCTTCCAGGCGTGGACACCCTGTCTCAGCGGGCCTGGTCTCCAGGACCGCCCACGGACAAGTCCCGGGTTGGGTTGCCGGGGCACAGCCAGCCCCTCGCACTGGGTCTGAGCAGCTCTCCGCAGAGGCAAAGGGAAGTTGCCGCCAGACTAACGTGCCCACAGTCGTTGGTCCCGAGTGTCGTGGAGAAAGAAGGAAAACAGAGCAACAACTAGGGCCGGCGGCGCGTCCCTTCAAGCTTTGCCCTCTAAGGCCTGGCCCCGCTGGGGCGCAGGGGCTGCTCCGAGTGTCCGCGGGGCCCCGGGGCCCGGCGGAGGCGGGAAGGGGGCCCCGGCACCGCGGCCGCGGGGAGCCGGGGAGGCGCCGCCGCGCTCCGCCGAACTGGCGCGGCCACCGGGACGCGCGGAGCCCCGGCCCGCCGGCGCGGACGGGGAGGGGGCGGCCCGGAGGCGGCAGGGCCTCCCCGCCAGGCCGGGCCCCGAGCCCCGAGCCCCGAGCCCCGAGCCCCGGCCTCCCCCGCGCGGGCTGCCCTCGCCCCACCCGCGCGCCCGGCCCCGCCGCGCTTACCCGGGGCCGGAGCCCGCGCCAGCAGCACGGCCGCCGCCAGCGCCAGGAGCCGCATCTCCCCGCCGCCGCCCGGCGCTGTGACGCCCGAGCAGCGCCGCCGCCCGCCCGGCCCCGCCGCCAGCCCGCCCCGTGCCGCGCCCGCCCCCCGGCCAGGGCCCCGGCCCCGGCCTGGCCCGCCCCTCCCGCGGCCCGCCCGCGCTGGCCCCGGGGCTGCCGGGTGCCGCGTGCCGCACAGGGCAAGGGTGGTGGGGGGCGGGGACCCCGCGATGGGCTCGCCCAGCGACCTGTGAGCGGCTCACGTCGCCACCCCCATTTCACAGATGGGAAAACTGAGGTTCTGAGAGGGGATCGCGGGACACTGGGAGTGCACGACTGCAGTGAGATTCACGGTCTTTTTGCTTCACAGAGGGTCATTGCTAGGGGGAAGGCCGCTTGGAGTTTGGGGCTGTTGGGGTGAGGGGGAACCACAGTGGTCCCCTCTGAGGCTAACCCGCTGCCCAGCAGAGCCCTGCCGTCTCTCCACAGGGAACTTTGTGAGCCAAGGAGCAGCTGAGGGAGAAAAAGCCCTCTCTGCCTGACCTGAACTGGGTACGGGGGATGTCAGGGGTGAGCTGGAAGGTCTTGGAAAACTGGAAGGGTCCACAGAGACAAGTTCAGTGTGTGTGGATTCCATTAACACCAAGGATCACTCAGGGTGCCCTCAGCCACAGCCTGGGCTAGGTACTTTGCACCACGTTACTGAATCCTGGCACTGTGAGACCCTGGGACAGTTCCTTAATCCCCCCGTACCTCAGTTTGCTCCATCTGTACAATGGGGAAGTAGGCACATCCATCATGGGGTGTTTAAGATTGAGACAGTTCCAGTGAATGCATGGACCCTGGCCCTATGAATGTCAGCTATCATTACGATTATATTATAAATAAGGAAGGGGAAGCAGGAACACGAAGGGGCTGACTGGGTCACACAGTGAGGGAGTGAGCCAAAGCCACTCATCCCAGGTCACTTTGAGCCAATACTGGCCTCTTCACCATGTTTCTAGACTTGGAGCCCGACTGATGTGTTAGTCCAGGATCTCTAGAGCAAGAACAGTATATGTTAGTGATGTTCATGTGTGTCTGTCAGGAGAGGTCTTTATGGGGAAAAGGTGGGTCCTGCAAAAGGAGAAGAGCAGGGTCCCCACCTCTTTCCCATTAAGGGCAGAGGAGGGGTGGGGAAGGCATGGAGAGAGAGATGGTGGTGCCCCCTGGTGCTGAGTCACAGGGCCTCTCCCGGAGGGACCATCCGCCCCTGCAGCCTGCATCAGTGGATGCAAGCCTTCGTGATCTCTCCAAATCCCAGGTGTTTCCCAGGGTCCCTAGTCACCATAGGGCATCTCTAAATGGGAGACCCATTTAAAGCAGGCCCGTGCAGTGACTGGGCTGACCATCAAGGCAGCCTGACTGGGGGGAGCAGCCTCATACCTCATCCAGGCTGCTGAAAGGACCCAAGGAGTCGGTGGGGGAGCTGGCTGCTGGTGAGCTGGTAAGCCTCACACCCCAGCCCTGTGGGGACCCAGGCTCCAGTTTTTAGAATAGCAAACTCAGGTTCAAAGAGGACCCCGGACCTGTCCGGGTTCTGTGGGTCCCAGCGTGTCTGACCTGGGAACTTGGACTCAGGCCAGAAGAAGAGCATTGATTCTGGGCAATGTAACCCCTCTGGTCCTTGGGCAATGTAACCCCTCTGAACTTCATTCTCCAGAAGGTGAGATCTGTAAAATGGCATGTCAATATGACTGCACGTGGACAGGGAGCTAAGGAGTTGGCGGGACCGTTTGGTGTCTGCGATGACCTCACTTCACACTTTGTGCTTGCAATTTACTCTTCTAGTGGTGGAAGGTAGACGGGGCACATGTTGGCCACACTTAGGAGGAGCTAATTCCTTCTTTGATCATTGTATCTTTTCTAAATATCAGTCTCTCCCAGAAGGACCGAGCAGACATTCAACCCAGCATTAGGCCTCAATGCCCGCCCTTTGCTTTGCTTTCTCTGGTGCTGTGCTGGAGATTTGGGGCTGGAAAGTGCTTTTCTTGCGGTTCTGTGATACAGCACTTTGTTCTGTTTTCAGCTGTGTGTTCTCTCAGTAGTTTTCAGTTTCCCAAATAATCTACCAGACCATCTTGGTAAGACCTTTGCTGCATGACCCAGGAATGGGGAAATACACCCACTCCCCAAAGGAGAAACAGCCAGTGGCCCAGATGAGACTCGATATTTAGTTTGCTCTGGACTGCGATCTCAAAGGCCTTCACCCTGCCACCTGCCCACTCACTCACAAGCTTAGAACCATTTGAAAATCCTCCAGTGACTTATTTGTCCATCTGCTGGCTCTATCAGGTCTGACTGTGTTCTGAATTAGAAGAATAATACAAGCCGATTATTTTTTTTTTTTATTACTTCTTTTAAAGATCCTTGTCTGCAGTTTCTGGACAAGGGTTCAGACTGTTCTAAAGTTGATCCAGATCAACATGTGGACACTAAGCTATGTGGAAGTCCTGCTCAACTAATCTGGATTCCATCAGTCACCACTGAAAGAATCTAGAAATCTGAGTTCCCTCAAAATAACCGCATTCTGCGACGTCGTGGCAGGCTGGGGAGTAGAGGTCTCCTTTCCTCTTTCATTTTGCAGTTGTTTGCTAAAACCTGGGTCTGAGGTCAGAGTACAGGCAGGGTTCAGTAATCAGCTTGATTTTGTGTACAGCCAATATATCCCTAAACTAAAAATACCAAGGAAAAGTAAACCCTCTTCTAACGTGCTTGGCAGATTTCTAGGTTGCTTTTTCAGTCTGGATTTATACAAGCAATTGTTGAGATGTCTTCCATTCTGCTCACAAGCATTTTATTACCAAAAGCAGTCAGTTGCCCTCTTGAATTGTCACGGAAAGGGAGTGAACAAAGCGTAAACTCTGGGTGCATCTGGGTGGCTCAGTCGGTTAAACTTCTGACTCTTCATTTCGGCTCAGGTCATGACCTCATGTTCGCGGGATCCAGCCTTGAATTGGGCTCTCCACTGACAGTCTCTCTCTCTCTCTCTCTCTCTCTCTCTCTCTCTCTCTCTCCCTCTCTCTGTCTCTCCACCAATGAAGCACACATTCGTGTGCACACTCTCTCTCTTCTCTCTCTCAAAATAAGTAAATAAACTTTAAAAAACTATAAAAAAGAGGGGACTCTGGGTAAAAAGGGTTTCAGCTCTCGCTAATGGAGGAAGGGGAGGATGTGAAGGCAGAGATCATGGTTACAGAGGTTATGTCCATCTAAGCAGAAGGAAAAGCCATGAGCTATCCATGGTGGAATTGCCATGAGGCCTGCAGCATCTGTCCCCTGCACAACTGGGGAAGGGGCATGAAGTGCACTGCCCGAGAATAGTAGATCTAGAGAGAAATAGCTTCTCCAAACCAACCTCACCGGTGACCCTGATAAATTGGGATGATCCAGGCCCTTCGCAGTGACCATGAGCTCTGTGCTAGGGACTCTGCAGCCTGGATGGTTGCAGAAATATAAGGCCCCCAGATTCCAGAAGTCCCCAGAAGGAAAAGACTAGAGTGAGGGAAGGATAAGAAATTAGACAGGTTGCCTACATCACTCACCACAGTGGAGGCCGTGCCCGCTTCCTCTTCCTAGTCATGTTGGAAACATGTACCGTGAAGGTAGCCCTTGAAGTCAACCTTAAAAGACACTGGGGGTGTCCTGAACAAAGAGGGTGAGGGGCTTGTTCTAGGCCAGGGAGCAACGTGTGACAAAGCACAGAGGCTAAAGGACATAGGACTTCCAAGTTTCACAGGTGTTTTCTGGGGGCCTAGAAGACCAGTTTTGTCTGGGAAGTGAAATGTAATAGAAAAACAGGCAGGAACAAAGCCCTTAGAGCGCCCCACCCCTCAGTGTCAGACCCAGGAGTTTGTGCTTCATCTCAACAATAGCGGGTGCTGCTGAAGGAAGGAGGATGTCACAAGGGTCCCCTAGAAATCACAGAGCAAGAGATGACTAAGGGAAAAGCAGGTTTGGAGGAAGAGGCTATATGGATCCTAATATATCCAATACCATTGACCGAAGATCTAAAAGAAATGTTGAGTTTTACGGTCTGTAACTCACAGTGAAGGGAGAGCTAGAGAAAGAAAATCGATTCATCCTCAAGCCTAAGTGGGATGCCTTGGGAATGAATGCCACTGACCAGGATCAGTTCTCTGAGATGAGGGGAGGGTTGAGTACTGAGCCCTTGGAAAACCAGTCCTATGCATTGCCCAGCACATGGTAAGTCATCGATCAGTATGTCCGGGATGCATCAGTGAATCAGTAAATAGAAAGGAAGATAGATCCGTTTGCTTGGGTCACCATAAAAAGATACCACAGACTGGGTGGCTTTAAACAACAGACATCTATCCTCACAATTTTGAAGGCTAGAAGTCTGAGATCAAGGTGTGGACACAGTTTCTTCTGAGTCTTCTCTCCCTGGCTTGTCTGTCTCCAACTCCTCCCTGTGTCTTCCCGTGGTCTCCCTTCTGTGTGTGTCTGTGTCATAACCTCCTTTTATTATGACACCAGTCATATTGGATTGGGACCCATGCTAATGACCTTATTTTAACTTGACTACCTCCTTAGGACCCTATCTCCAAATACAGTCACTTTCTGAGGCACTTTCTGAGGACTTCAATTCAGCCCAAAGAGAAAGAAAGGAGGGAGAGAGAGGAGGAGAGGGGAAAGCAGGTTATTCTTTGAGAGAGCAGCCAAAGAGGGAGCTGATGAGGGGGGGCTTGCAAATAGAGTCAGGGAGGGGAGCCAGCAGACTATGTTGTCCCAGTCTCTGAGGTCAATTGTCAGAGAGGGAGAGGGGCAGCTAATTCCAAAACAGAAGGCAACAAGAGAACCAAGAAAAATCCCTAATCCTCTCCTCTTAACCTGAAATTGAAAAACAGTAGTTTGGAAAGAGATGCCTCGGGGGTACATCTGGCGTTTCTAAATAACAGGCTTTACTGGGCCAGGGGGATCTGGAGCTGGGAGCAGACTTCGTGCCAGAACCCTGCCAAGGGGTCTCCACCCAGCCCCTCACCCTCTCTCATACACCCCACTGTTCACACCCATCCTGGTCTCCCTGCTCCATTGGCACTATGCACTCAGGTGCTCAGTACTTTGGGTTGATCAGTGAAGGAAGTTTCAGTGGATCTTGGTTGAGTCTACTCTTTGAGAGACAGCCAGTGGCTCTGGTCACTGGACAGCAGGAACCCCCTAGAGGGCTTTGGGAATGTGCAGGGCATTTTCGATTGTTACAACGATCTTTTTTTTTTTTTAATGTTTATTTATTTTTGAGAGAGACAGTGCGAGCAGAGGAGCAGCAGAGAGAGAGGGAGACACAGAATCTGAAGGAGGCCCCAGGCTCTGAGCTGTCAGCACAGAGCCCGATGCAGGGCTTGAATCCACGAACCGTGAGATCATGACCTGAGCTGAAGTCTGATGCTTGACTAACTGAGCCACCCAGGTACTCCCGATTGTTTAGACGATCTTGGAGTGGGGTCACGACTGGCATTTGCGGACTGGGCTGTGATGCGGTATCGCACAATGCAGTGGGCAGTCCCGCGCCGGGAATAACAGTCAACACAAAATGCCACTGGTGCACCCATTGAGAAACATCGAGAGACAGGATGAATGCAAGTCACTGATGCCGTACTCAGGGGCAACCGAGGGCTTCTGGGCTTTTGTGAGAAGGGGGTTTACGAGATTCAGAGTCATGTCCAAGTACAAAATGACTGCTGATTGTCTTACACCGTCTCCAGGTCAGCACGCCGCTTGGCACCCACCTTGCATGCTGCTCTCAGATCCAGCATCTGCGAGCCGAGGCTCCTACTGTCAGCCCGGCTTTCCTCTCACACCTACTCTGCCTCTGCAGAGGGGTGCTAGTTCCCTCTGGAGTCAGTGGGGCCAGCTGAGCGCTGCTCTTAGCTACCCTTGGTGGAGAGCAAACCAGGAAAATCAGAGCCAGACTGCTCAGGTCGTCCCAAACACTGGCTCCAGGGGGAAGCCGGGCTGATAGCTGCAGGAGCTAAAGCTCTGGTCTCCATCTCAGGAGGGCAGGTTGCTCCGTCCAGCCTTCCTGGCTGGAAGACGGCAGGGTGCAAGGAGCTAGTCCTTTGTGCAGCACCTATAGTAACCTCCCTCGGAGGCAGAGAAAGCTGAGGCTACCCAGCGAGCGAGAAGACATCCTATCTTCCCCACCCTTTGGCTCCCCTACCTGCACACACACATGCACCCACCCCACACATAAGCGTCAACATCTGGCCCAACGTCTCTTCCACAGTCCCACCCAAATTCCATCTCCATTCCCGCGGGGACTTTCTCCGAACCTGTCACAAACTGAGGAACTAATTCAGGCTGATATTGCCCTACTATATGAGCTTTCCAAGGATATCATTATTACACTACAAAAAAAAAATTTTTTTAACTCAAAGAATGGCTCTCTGATGGTGAAATTGCTGAACGGAACTGTTAACCACCCCTTCAGAAGAGATTGTGGGGACAAGAGGTGAGGTCTCTAGAGGGGGAAAAACCCTCTTTCTCCTGTTCACTAAGGTAGCCTTTGTTCTAGAAACGCAGAGCGCCAGTTCTAGCTCAGCTTGGGATGTCTGGAATAATTGCCCCTCAAGGGCACAGCTGGACTTCTAATCTTCCAAGATGCTCAGCACATCCAGCTTCTCCTTTTCCTCTCATTTGTGCTCAGCTCCTTTTCTGGGCGTTCATCACCTCTTCCAGGAAGCTTTCCAAGCCCCAAGAGTCTGTTAGGTCTTCTCTCCCAAGCCCCCATGGTTTCCTATACAAGCCAGCATCGTTGATACTTACGACATCATTGATACTCAAGTAAACGTCCCTGCTGGACTGTCTGGTCCCCAAGGCCAGACGCTGGCTCCCAATCATCCCTGTGTCCCTCTTGCTTGAGCCCAGGCCTCAGGTATGGGGGAAACAATGGGGGAATGTCTGTGGAATGAAGGATGTCCCACATGAGTGCTCTCAGGCTCTTTTTCTCCTAGGAAAGGAGAGAGCTTTCACTCCCTCATAGAATCCTGGAAACTTTAGGAAGATCTAGAAAAGATTTTAAAGCACACGAATAATTTCTAATACCTTATAAATCTCTTGTGGCACCTGGTGCATTTAGTCTGGCAATCAGGGTGACCTCAAGAGGTATGACTTTACGCATCCATAGCGTCCATGCTGGGAGACCACGTCGTCTCGGCCCATGGCGGTGCGGACCCATCTCCCACAGTGCAATCTGCCTTCCACTGCGTCCCTCCCATACTCCAGAAGCAAGTGGGTTTTACAAACACTGAGCTCAACAGTCGCATAAAATTAATGCTGCTAGATGGAGTTTTATGACTGGCGTAATGGTGTTTGTGTTTAATTTGTAAATTTGTGTTTATTTTATACTTATGAACAACTATCCATCTGATTGTTTACATTTGAGTAAAGTCATTGCAGCAGCAATCATGTCGGTCGACACAGGCCCGTAAGAATGTTTTGTGCTTGGCAAGGATGGGACTCAAGTTTGAGCAACGCTGCTGCGGGGTATCCTTACTCCCTTCTGCCAAGCCTGAAGGTACCTCAGGCTAAAGTCCTGAGTGGGTACTCTTGGGCCCCAACAAGCCCTCCGGGGGGTCAGAATCACCCCTGGGCCTTCTCACCAGGTCCTTGTGCTCTGCCCCAAGCCAGGCACAGCACGGCCCAGTGCAGAGTGGCGCATGCTACACACGCACACACATTCACATCCTCGTACCTGCACGCACACGTCAGGTACACACAGGGTCTGGCTCCCGGTGTCAGGCTTTGAGCTCCAGAGGTAGCATTTGCACGAACTGCTTGTTCCACCTCCCCTACACCTCAGCACACCCAGGCCCCCATTTTCCCTCTGCCCGGCTCATCTGCTGCTGGGGCCTCAGCTAGGTCTCACAGGGAGAGGAAGCGTTAGAGGCTTAGAAGAAAATCCGAGAAAACGTACTGTGCTCTCTTAACTAATCCCCACGCCACTGTGCGCTCATACACCAGATTCCTCCTGCAAAACCCTCGGACGGGTGCCCAAAGCACTATGAGTCCTAGGGGCCAGTGGGCCACTTTGCGTTTGTCAGAAGTCAGCCGGTTTGTTCCCAAATGTATTTATGCCGTTCCGGGCATTCAAATGCACACACATTGATTGAGCGCTCACTGTGTGCTTGCTCTCCTAAGGACCTGGGACCTTGAAGCGTCCCCACTGGAAGCATGGACCTGCTGGCTGCTGCCTTCCTGCCTCTGGCTCCTCCTCTTCAGCATCTATATGATCTCCTAGGGCTACCTGACAAGATACTGCAGAAGGGGGGTCGGGGTGTGAGCAACTGACATTTATTTTCTCACAATTCTAGAGGCCAGAAGTCTAAGATCGAGGTGCGTACAGGACCAGTTTTTCTGAGGCTCTGTCCTTAGCTCGTGGATGGCCATCTTCTCCCTATGTCTTCTTCACATGATCTTCCTTCTGTGTTTAATCTGCCCTTTTTATCAAGACACCAGTCATGTTGGGTTAGAGCCTACCCTAGTGACTTCATTTTACCTTAGTTACTTCCTTAAAGACCTTATCTCCAAATAAAGTCACATCCTGAGGTACTAGGGGTTAGGACTTCAACATACGAATTCGGGAGGTACACAGTTTAGCCCATACTAGCATCCATCACTGACCACCTCAGAGACTGCTGAGTCCTATCAGTCAGGGTTCCGCCATCTTTGATGGGACCTTCATCTTTCCCCACCAGCCTCCTACCTGGACCCCCTTTGTGATATCAAATTCCTCAGTCAAGGTATTCCTTATACTTGCCATTCCTCTCTTTCAACCCTTCCGGCTCCCTTCCCCAACTTCCTCTGTCCTTCATCCTCCTGCACTGTCTTTGGGTCTCCCTGCAGGGCCTTGTTTGCATGATCTTGTTTTCTTTCCCAGCTTCACCATTTTTGCTCTTTCTCTCAACTGAGCTCCAACCTCAGTTCTCTCTCTCAGTTCTCTCTCTTACTTTCAGCTTTCATCAACTTTCGTAAGAAATGAGGGCACACCACAAAAAGGGCTTTGTAACGACTCTCTTGAGTTGGCTGGATCCTCATCCATTACAAAGTACTCTTAATATCAGAGCTAATTTGATTCACAAGGACCAAGAAGTACAATGTTAGAAGCTGGGGTTCTCCAAGCACGTAGACCACAAATGTGGACCTGGAAGGCCCCAAATGTCACTTCTAACCTGAGGTGAGGTGTGATTAAATGTTTGTCTTTTTATTGCAAAAGCCATACTTCCTCCCTTAGAAAACTTTAAAAATGGTGCCCATTACAGAGAAAACAAAATTTACCAACACTTATCAACAAGAGATAATCACTCTGACATTTCATCCCACTTAACAATGTTTCCACAAATGTCTGTTTCTCTAGTGAATGGAGTATTGTCCGTGTTACTTCCTAATTAGTCACATCTAATTCACAAGAAAGCTTTTGACATCCATCTTTTACCTCAACCCTTTGTTTACCTCTTCTTTTCAATAATTTTGAGTTAATTCATTCGAGCTTTCAAGGTAAGTACATTGTCATTTTGAAAACGGAGAGATTTTTTCTATTATTTATAACACTTGTTTTGTGTTTTATTGAATTTGCTGTAACTTCCAGAACAATATTAAGTAAAAACTGTAATAGACATATTTTACCTGGTATCAGTGGAAAGACCTGCAGATTATTTTGCTACCTGGCTTGAGATACTTTATATCATCTGAAGAAAATTTCTATCCTTAATAATATAGGAATAATTGTTGTATTACATGGCTTTTTAGATGGAGATATAATTCACATACCATAAAACGTGGCTTTTTAAAGCATATGACTAAGTGGTTTACAGTAATTCACCAAGTTGTGTAACCATCAGTGCCATCTAATTCCAGAATGCTTCTGTCAGCCAAAGAAGAAACTTCATATCCATTAGCAAGCACTTCCCATTCCTCTTCTTCCCCTAAATCCCTGGCAACCACTAATCTATTTTCTGTCTCTATAATAATTTGCCTGTTTGGATGTTTCATGTAAATAGAATCATGCATTGGGGCGCCTGGGTGGCTCAGTTGGTTGAGCGACCGACTTTGGCTTAGGTCATGATCTCGCAGTTTGTGAGTTCGACCCCCGCATCGGGCTCTGTGCTGACAGCTCGGAGCCTGGAGCCTGCTTCGGATTCTGTGTCTCCCCCTCTCTCTGCCCCTCCCCTGCTCATGTTCTGTCTCTCTCTCTTTCTCAATAATAAACATTTAAAAAATTTAAATAGAATCATGCATTAATATAGCCTTTGTGTCTGACTTATTTTCCTTAGCATACTGTTTTCAAGGTTCATCCGTGTTGTAGCATGGGACCTTCATCTTTTTATTTTTTTTCCTTTCTATGACTGTAAAATATGCCATTGTATGGATATACGATGTTTTGTTTCTCCATGCATCATTTGATGGTCATGTAGGTTGTTTTTACTTTTTTGTATTAGAAATAATGTTGCTATGAATATTGAAGTGCAAGCTTTTGTGTGGGCCTGTTTTCAATTATCAGAATTGCTGGATCATATAGTAACTCCATTTTTGACCTTTTGAGGAACTGCCAGGATGTTTTCTAAAGTGGCTGCACCATTGTACATTCCTACAACCAAATGATGTTGAGCATCTTTTCGTGTGCTTATTGGTCATGTGTATATCTGTTTTGAGGAAATATCTTTTAAGTCTTCTGCTCATCTTTTAATTGGAATGCTTGTATTTTATTATAAGAGGTCATGTGGGATGTGCAAGTATTCTCTCCCATTCTGTGGGTTGTTTCTCATTTTCTTGATAATGTCCTTTGAACACAAAAGTTTTTAATTTTGGTGAAATCCAACTTCTATTTTTCTGTTTCCTTGTGCTCTCAGTGTCATATCTAAGAGACCATTGCCTGATCCAACATCATGGAGATTTACATCTCTGTCTTCCTTTAAGAGTTTTATAGTTTTAACTGCTGCAGTAGGTCTTTTTCATTTTAATGTTTACATACGGTGTGAGGTAGGGATCCAACTTCACTCTTTTGCATATCGATACCCAGTTGTCCCAGCACTATTTGCTGACAAGGTTATTCTTTCCCCATTGAATTATCTTGGCACCCTAGTTGAAAAAAATTTAATTAGGTATTATTTTGTGTTTATAAGTGACATTGATATATTTACTTTTTTAGTGCCATTTTTGTCAGGCACTGTTTTCAGGTTTCTATAAGTGTCATAAAATGAATCGCATCTTTTTCTATGGTTTGGGAAAACAAAAGGTCTAAAGTGGTTCAAGATCTAAGTGGTTCAAGCCCCCTGGAGGGGTTCTCCTTACTCACTCTGATACTTACCTTATTTGGTGGCAGTCCCAGGCTTCTGCAAAGTGATGAGTTTAAACCGCAAATGAATACTTAACTCAGCTGAGTTTAAGCTGTATTTTAAGAACAAGTCACTACTTAAGAACAATTTTATCCCTTCCTTCCCCCATCCATGTCAGCTTAAGTTATCCTCTACATTAAAAGTTTGCTTACCCAAGGTTCCTGTCATCTTTCATTTATTCTGAACGCCCATCATTTTCCCGGGATCTCCAGCTGCTGCTACTTAATCTAAAGAAAATAGAACCTGTGGAGTTGACATGTTTGCTTTTCTAAATACCTTGCATCTGGCTTTACATTAAAATTTTCTTCTCCATGTGAAGATTAGAGCATAGAGCACACGCTGCCTGGGTGTGAAGCCTGACTCTGCTGTATGCCAGCTTGTACAACCTTGGTAAGGTCTTAGCCTACTCACCTATCAAGCTAATCACAGGACCCACCACAGTGGATTGCCGAGAGTGTTACATGACTTAATATCCAGAAGGCATTTAGAGCAATTCTTGGCCCTTAGAATACTAAGGCTATACATGTCTTTTAAAGGTTGAAATTCCAGAGCTTACATGCTATGCTTATTTTATTTCCCTGATTTCTAAATAGAAATGTTCTCCTCACTAGTGCTCTACTATTTCTGGTTCAGCTGCCTCTCCTTCTCTTAGACTGTCCTTTGATTCTACCTGCCTACTGAGCCTCCCTCAAACACCAGATAGCCCTTCCAAGAAGAGCTTGACAAAATTGGGCCATTGTCCCATCCCCTTTTCCTTTCTGAAGATCCTCCAGTGTGTTTCACAGTGAATTTAGGAAGTCCTTGACTCTGCCACATCTTGAAAGTGGTGATAAGACACCATCCCCATGGTCGATGTCCGTTCTAAGATGATCTCATGACTTCCTGTTGCACTGCGGCTAGCAGAGAGAATGCATCTCACTTAAGGCCCACATAAACCGCCATGGCCTTAGCTAACCATACGCTTGTAGATTTAATTTAGGTAGTGATTTGGTGAAATCCATTGCCATCCGTTGTAAGCTTTAGATCCTTCAAACTCCCTTCTGAATGTTTCTATCACAAGCTGAGCTTATTCGAGACTGGACTCATTGGTATCCCAGCAAATCTTCTCCTTTGGTATTCTACTATCTGGAAATGGCACCTTTACTCACCAGCCACCCAGTTAAAAATAAACCTGGAAGTCATTCTGGACGCCTTCCTCTCACCACCCTCATCAAACACTAGCCCAAATCATTTCCATCTCTCAAACATCTCTTGAACTCATCCTGCCTTCAGTGGTTTAACTGCAGTCCTTGTTGCCAGCAATGTTCTCTTTCATCCACTCTTGATCCTGTTCACCAGTAATCTTTCGTAAATGCAAACCTGACTTGCTGACAATTCCTCAAGAGCTCCCTGAAGTTTTCAGTGGGAGGTGGGGTGGGCTTCAAGTTTTATAATTCTCTCTCCTAAGCCCTACTTGACCTAACTGCCTACCTGGGTACAACGACGAACACAAAGATGTTCTTGTCAAGGGCCCACTTCTGCATATCTGTTCAGGATGCAGCCCTCTCTCACCTGCTCCACTGTTCTAGGATTTCCCTACTTTTCTTACATTCTGTCTCCTCCTCTCTACTGAATCATTCTCATTAGCATATAAACTTGCTCTCTCCCCTCTTCGTCTTTCCTTTTGTCCAGCTACAGCCAGAGTTGCTTTCCCTTTAAAAAAAAATTTTGCCAGTAGAGTTGTCTAATACTCATCCCCAGTGGTTGGCCTCATGTCCACTACTGGCCCATGCCCATCTGGCCTCTGCCCCACTTGGTCCGAGACTGCTCTCATCAGAGCCATCAGCAACCTCCATGTGCCAGATGAAATGAAAAATGTCTCATCCTCAACTCACTCCCACTCTCCCCCACATTTAACACTGCTCACCATTCCCAGAAACAATCTTAGTGTTTTGTTGACTTTGAGGAAAACTAAGACATGTATCCCACATCTGATTGCTCCTTCCTTCACATACCACACTTGCAACGTAACTCTACCCCAATTCCCTACTTAACCTCATCCATCCACTGTTGTTGTTTTAAATATGGTACCATCCATGTGCTGTTACTTTCCTAATTTGTTTCTGATCCAGACTTGTCTTCAGAATTCTAAATCATAAATCACTTCCTACTCAACATTTCTGCTTGGATGTGTCATTAGTATTTAGATTTGATTTTGTCCTAATTGACTTCTACAGCCACCAGCCCCAGCACTTAGGCATGTACATCCACACGCAGACACTTGTACATGTATACACATGTACACATGCACATTCTCACATGCACACATGCACATTCTCACACATGCAAGCACACACATACAGCCGATCTTTCTCCAAAGTTCTTCATATCACTTACTGAACAACCATCTACCATTTGCTCCTGCTGTGATCCTGGGAGTCTACCCTGACAAGCCCATTTTCCCCACCCCCACATCCACCCATCCCCAAGTGCTTTGGATCTATTCCCCAAATACATCTTGAATGCATCCATTCACTTCCTCTTGGCTTGTGACAAGCCTTGTCCAGACCACATTATCCCTTATATCTGGGTTTCTGCAACTGCCTCTTAAGTGATCTGGCTACTTGATCCTTTCTTCTTTTGCTACTGCACCAATCCATATTTCACATACATAAGTCTGATCATGCCACTTCTTTTTTTAAAATCATCTGCACTTAGAATGAGGCACGCACCAGGTGGTATGATTGGAGAAGTCCCCTTTGAAAAAGTGACAAGGCTGAAGCCTCAAGGATGAACAAAGGGTCAGCAGTCAGCCAGAAGAATGACAGAGAAGGGTTTGCACTCCACTTAGAGGAGAGAGCAAGTGAAAAGGCCCTGAGGTATGAAAGCCTGGAGCTTTTAAGGAAAGAAGGAGGGCTAATGGAAATGGAGCATAGCAAGGGAAGCAGCAAATGCTAAGAAATGGTGAGATGGAGAAGTTAGCAAAGCCCGGGCCATGGAGGGCCTTGAAGGTCATGAAATGAGTGCTTCTGTAATTATTTCTAAATATGTATACATACAGTCTATTTTTGCCAGCTTTCTGCAAGCTACACAGGGAACCATCCATGCCTATTCACTGTTTGTTCCCTGTGCCCAGTACAGTGCCTGGCACATAGCAGGTGCTAAATTTTTACGGAGCATTGGAGAGGAGAAATGTCTCCAGCATTCCAGCCAGGCCAAGTGGCTGGCAATTGCCCAAACATATTGTGCCATTCCTTCCCTGAAGATCCTCATTCTTGTCTAGCTCAGTGATTGTCAACCAAGCAGCGATTTTTGCCTCCAGGGAATGTTTGTTAATGTCTAGGACATTTTCAATTGTCACAGTTGCAGGGGAGGAGATGCTACTGGCATCTGGTGGGGAGAGACCAGGGATGCTGCCGAACCTCCTACAGTAGACACATGAAGACAATTATTCAGTCTAAAATGTCAACAGCGCCAGGAGTGAGAAGCCCTGGTCTTACTAATTCTACCTGTCCTCTAAGCCTTTGTGAACATCACCTCTTTCGGAAAGTTTTGCTTCCTCATCAACCAGCCTGAGTTTGGGGCCCCTCCACTGAGCTCCCCAAACCTCCTTTATGTGATTCATTCCCTTGTCTTGCGACTGCCTGTCCTGCCTCTCGCTGGAAGGTTGGGCTACATGTTTCATCAGCGTGCATTACACACAGGGAGCCATCCATGTATTTTCTTGAATCAGTGCAGCCCCCGGAGCTGGGGATAGGAGGGTGCAGATGAATATTGTAGATACATTTTAAAACATAGTGTTGACCTATGAGCTCATAGGTAGCAGGACTTATCCAGACCCCATCTCTACCTCTGGGAATCTGCCTGTCTCCAGGTGTCTGTGCTGGTGTGTAACCTACAGAAATGACAATTTCCTATGGCCCCAACCTCATAGCATGGCTCACCCCTTTAGCTATTGCCTTAAGTTTTGAGTTACTTAAGTTTAATCCCACTAAAATAAGACATAGAATTAGGGCATATAGCAGGTTCCTAACAATGAAAAATATAGGGCAGAAGCTTCATTTGCAGTCGGCTCTCCTGTGGGTCATGACCTGCTCGATCCACCAGCAAAAATTAAAAATCTCTGTGGCCACACGCTTGCGGGCTTCAGATCTTGTGCCCATCGTCAGAAACACTTGAAGCCCTCCCTCTTTGGATTCAGGTTCGAAATGGACTCTGGTTGAAACGCTGTGCCCTTTGGAAGGGTTCTCCCCCTTGTCACAGCCCTGCCAGCTCTGGCTCCCACTTGCTTTCTCCCCCCCCCCCCTTCTCTCCCCTGCGTGGGTAGTTCTGGTCCTGCTGGCTGGGGAAGGAGCCACCGAGGTGCCAGAGGTGAGGGCAGGGCTGGGCATATCACCTCTGGCTCACTGCTCGTGCTGCCCCTACGAGGGAAGCGCCCTGGCCTGGGGCCGCGAACATTCACTGCCCTCTGAAGGGCTCTGTTCCTCCTCCTCCAGCTTCTGCTCCCGGTCTTGGCCCCGAGCCCGCCTTCTCTCCAGCATCTCTTCAAAAAAGATCTGGCAGCTGAAGCCCTCTTGGATGCCATACTGGGCGTGCTTGAGCAGAGCCTCCAACGTGGGGAAGACCCGACAGCAGGCCACGCAGCGCAGCCCGTAGTCCGTGGTGACCAGCCAGTCCGGGGTGTCCCGCAGCTCCTGCGGGCAGCACTCCAGAGGCCCCAGCAGCTCCGCGTCATCCTGCTCTGGGCAGCAGTGGCTCTTGCTGGCTTCCAGTTCCCAGCACAGGTCGCTGTTGGAAGCCATCTCAAAGGAGGAGCCTTTCCTCCTCTGCCTCTTGACGAACTCGGCCTCGTGAATGCGGGGCTTCCGGCTGACCGGCTCAAAGCCCGACTCGGTCTCCCAGGCCACGGCCACGCCCTGCACCGTCTGCACGTGGGTGTAGAAGGCGCACGCACTTCGCTGGGCCGTGTCCTCGTCGGCGTACAGGCAGGAGTAGCAAGACTGGTACTGGGAGTAAGACTGATACTCGGAGGAGGACCGGGAGGATGAGGAGCCGCTCCAGCTCAGCATCGCAGGAGCCCTGTGGGCCAAGCACACGTTCTCCTCGTGGGGAATGGCCGGCCCCGACCGTGAAGGCGTCTCCTCTCTCTCCACGGTCCCTGGGAAATGGAAGGACATTTTCATCAGCGTCCCCGCAGGGATCAGTGCCACAACCCACCTCCAGGGTCCCGGAAGGGCGCAGGCTCAGGAGTCCTTGGGCAGGTACCATCAGCTCCTGTGTTGTGTTTCCCCATAAAATGGGAATGAGGATGCTTACCTCCTGGGGGTACGAGGTGAGGATCAAATAATGTATGAATGGAATCACCAAAACCTTGACTAAACCCCAAAAAGACCATCAGCTGGTGAATACACAGATTAGGGTACATCCATACAGTGCAACCCTATTCATGGATAAAAAAAGGAATGATCTACTGATATATGTAAAACACGGATGAATCTCCAGGTGCCTGGGTGGCTGGCTCAGGGTTGAGCGCCCACTGTTGGTTTCAGCTTGGGTCATGATCTCATGGTTTTGTGAGTTTCAAGCCCTGCATCGGGCTCTGTACTGACAGTGCGGAGCCTGCTTGGGATTCTCTCTCGCCTTCTCTCTCTCTGTCTCTCCCCCATTGTGTTACCTCTGTCCCTCTCAAAATAAATAAATAAGAACTTTTAAAATATGCCTTTAAAACATGGATGAATCTCTAATGCATTACTCTAAATGAAAGCAGCCAGGGTAAAAAGGCCCTATACTGTAGGATTCCACTTAGATGACATTCTAGATGTCATTCTAGGAAAGGTAAAACTATAGGGAGGGGGAACAGATCAGGGGTTGCCAGGAGCTGAAGGTGGCAGAACTCACTGCAGAGGGTCACAAGGAAACCTTTGGGGATCATCAAAATGTTCCAGGTCATGACCATGGTGGTGGTTATGCAAGTGTACATTAACAAAAAATTCTTCAAATTGTACACACTGATGACACTTTCATGTGTAAATTAACAGCTCAGTAAAGCCAATTTAAAAAGCCACGCATGTGAGGGACGAGATCCCCTGAGTGGCTCAGTCGGTTGAGCATCCAGCTCTTGGTTTGGGCTCACATCATGATCTCACGGTTCATGAGTTTGAGCCCCACATCGGGTTCCTCACTGACAGTGCAGAGCCTGCTTGAGATTCTCTCTCTTCCTCTCTCTCTGTCCCTCCCCCATGCTCACTCTCTCCCAAAATAAATTTTTTAAAAGGCTTAATTTAAAAAAGCATGGAAAGTGCTTTGGCCAGGTCATCCAGCACCCCCTTCTAGAACCTTCAGCATTTGTGATGTATCTTGTTCTTACCTGGGGAACATCTCGCCCTCTCCTTAAACATTCACTGTATCCCATCACCATATAAGTGCTTGCCATGTTTTAACTCCATTAATATTTTTAAAAAAGCCCTACGAAATTACCTTGTAACAATTCCTCTTTGACAGATTAGGAAACTGAGGCACAGAGTTTAACTAACCGTTGAGCTGGTGTTACCCTTAGGTGCTGCCCATGGTCACTTCATAGGGGTCTTCAAATTGATGTTCTGAATTAACTTTAATCAATTTACTATAAGGGACTTTTTTATATTATTCTGAAATCACAGGGCTGACATGCCAATTCTGCTTCTCCGATGTGTATTAAAATATATATTCACATTTTACATTTTCATCCTTGTACCTCCTGAAATCACCTCGTGTACTCACGATGGCCTCAGGCATTGGTCCATTTTTATGGCCAATACACTTTTGAAACAGCACTGAAGGGTGACCCAGTACCCATCCCTCACCCTCCAGGACCTCCCTCCCAGGGAATCAACCCTCTCTCTTTTTACCTACCTGAACCGCACACTTCCACACTCTCCCCCGTGGGCTCTGGGCTGGCCAAGCTAAGGCTGGTCCCATCTGTTGGTGATTGTTCTCCCCTGTGGTCTGTGAAGTGGCGTTTCATGACTGGACACCAGAGCCCAGGGGACTCGGCGCTCCAGCTGTTTAGTGAGGGTTGGCTTGGGCTGTGCCGAAGTCCTCCGCTGGCCCCAGTCCAAGTGGCTGCTGGGCTCCCTGTGGTTACTAGGATCCTGGCTTTATTCTGTGACCTCATCGATGACACTGGTCTGTTCTGTGACCCATGGCAAGGACTGAGACCCAGTCTAGAGGGGAGGAGAGGCTTCTCACCAAGATCTCATTTCTCGGTGGGACCCTTTCCTGTCTTGTTTATTGTCAGGATCGCAAACATAAAACACAAACGCACACACATAGAAACACTTACACACACATAGAGACACAAATACTGAAACATACCCGCGAAGACACTTATACATATATAAATACATATATCCTCACGCAGGCACGCACATAATACTCAGACACACATACACTTAAATGTACATAAACAGACACAAACACAGACACATACACATTCATGCACATATAAACTAACACACACACCCAAATTCACACACACATATACCTAATGACACGTTTCTGTTCACACGCGCATACATACAATTCACACCGTGTTCCCTTAACTACACACGTTTGCACACGCACTGCCATCGCCCAACATCAAAATGGGCCTACTGGGGCACCTGGGTGGCTCAGTCAGCTAACCATCCGACTTCAGCTCAAGTCATGATCTCAGGATTCTTGGGTTCGGGCCCCGAGTCACTCTGGCATGCCTTCCTACCTTCCGCCTCTCTCTGCTCCTGGAGGTCTCAGTGTTGGAACACACTTCCTCCAAAACACTTCTCTCCATTTCCCTCCCACCTCTGCTCAGTGTCACTAACTCTACTCCTCTGCATCCCCGAATCTAAACAGCTCAAAAAGGTGACGGATATTCCAAAAGTAACCCCAACACTGTCCACACAGCCAGCACCTAGGAAAATATACTCCTCTCCAGAGTGAAAGGCCACTGCATGAAGGAAAACACCACAGAGCTTTACGGAGTGATGAAAGGTCACACTTGCACCTACAAAGAGACAATGTTCCGTGGTGGAGAAAGGAAAAACTGTAAGTTGTGCTCTCTCTTACCAAATAAATCCAGAGACCTGCCTTATAAAAAAAAGGGGGGGGGGATACCAGCACACACAAAAAATAAGTAGATCAATAGAAGATAAAAGTAGTCCAGAAAAACATCACATTATATATCTTAATTTTCAACAGATAAAGTTAACAAAATCCGCTAGAAAAAGAAGACTCGGTCAATAAATGATGCTGAAAATTTTTATTCACATTTTTTTAAATCAACATTGGTCTCATCTCATATAAAACAACTTGGAATATTTTCACATGGTGCTAGGATTGTGTTTTAACTAAAAATGCACAGAAAGAAAATAGAAGTTAACACCCTAATTAATGATAGGGTGGTTTTCTGAACTTCTGTGCTATCAATCATCACAAGCATCAGGAATCCTTGTCACCTTTTTTTTTTAACTTCATCACTTAAAAAAACCAAAACAAAACAGAAAACAAAACCTCGCTGTTTCAATTTGCATTTCTTTGCTTTTTAGTGAAACTGCAATGAATAGTCCAGTAAAGGAAATGAACAGGCAGTTCCCAGGAGAAGGACTACAGATGGCTGATAAACATATGAGATGTTCAGCCCAACTCAACCTAACTATAATGAGGAAACTACAAATTAAAAACACATGATGTGCAGTGTATTGCTTTTGCCCGTAAGACAAGCAAGAATGAAAAAGACTGATAGTACCCGGTGCTAGTGAGGGTGTAAGGAAGTGAGTACTTTTATACTCTCTTGGTCACAGAGCCTTTCTCTAAGGAAACTTGATAGTGTCCATTACAATAAAAAATGGACTTGTTCTTTCACTCAGCCTTTCACTCATCCGTCTCCTTCCCAGGAAACATTCGCATTTTGTACTATGTGCATAAAATAACACACAGAGAAATGTTGGTTGCAGAACTATTTTTTTATTTGTTATTATTTTTTATTTGAGAGAGAGCGTGAGCCTGTGTGTGAGCGGGGGAGAGGGCCAGAAGGAGAGAGGGAGAGAGAGAAAGAGGGAGACTCTTACTTAAGAAGGAAACTCTTAACTAGGATTCATGCCCAGGTTGGAGCCCAAAGTGGGGCTTGATCCCACGACCCTGGGATCATGACCTGAGCCTCAATCAAGAGTCAGACGCTCAACCATCTGAGGTACCCAGGCATGCTGCAGTATTATTTATAATGGGGGGGGGGGTGGAGGGGAAGGGAAACATTTCAAAGATCCATCAAAAGAAAGAGGTAGTTACATAAATTGCTACACAACCAAACTATGGAATACTGGAGTATTCTGTGTGTTCATGTGTCTCTCTGTGTCTCTCTTTCTACTTTCCTTTGGACTCAGCCACCATGTTGTAAGGAAGCCCAGGCCACACAGAAAGGCCACATGGAGGTGTTCCAACCAACAGCCCTGGCAAAGGTCCCCAGCCGACCAGCCCGTACACGAGTGAATGAGCCTTTGGATGATTCCGCCTTCTAGTCTTTGAATCTTCCAGCTGGGGCCCCAAACATCTCAGAGCAGAGACTAGCTATCCCCTCCGAATTCAACTATCTGCCCTGCCTGCATTCTTGACCCTCAGAAACTGTGAGCGTAGTGAAAGATCCAGCTCTCACTAGGTTTGGGGGCAATTTGTTATGCAGCCATAGTAATTCAATAGACTGATCTTACCTGTCGTGTTTAAATATGTTCTAGTTCAACAGCTCATTGGCCAGTGTCTACACCGTAGTGCACAGTCTTGGTGGGGCCCTGTGGTTCCCCAAGGAAAACATGGGGAGTTTGACTCTTTCTACCCATCATCCCTTCCTGTGTTTGTTTGCTCAAAGTATTCACATACACCAGTTTCAGAATTGTCCATCTGTACCCCTCCGGGAAACTACCTTACTAACTACATTACAGTGTTCCTATACCCTTGCGTTCGTGTTTAGCCTTGCATTTTCTGATCAAAACCCTATTTTCCAAAGTCACGTGACCTCGTTCCTTTATTCCTCCAGAATCTATATATGTTCAACAATCCTGCCACATAGGCATCTTTAACCCTACTTTATAGGGGGAGGTTGAAGTTCAGAAGGGTGAGGTGAGGCACAGGTAGGAGGGATGAAGTGGGGTGCTTATACCCCAAACCCAGAGGCAGGGCTGTTTTCCATGCTGCCCAGATGCTCTTTCTTGTGGGTCACTTCCCAGCAAGTGGCTTAGAGCAAAGCCCCACCAAAGATGTGCAAATATCCTTCACCCTCATGTGGACTCTGGGTTGCTTCTGTCCATAAGAAGGTGCTCTTTCCCAGCCCCTCCCCTTGCTCCCTGCAGATATTTAGCTAAGTAAGGCCACCCATACAGGGTTCCTGCCCTCCCCTGCCCCCCGGGAAAAGGAGGGAAGAATGGTTAAGGCCCAGGCCCGCCCAGCCCACTGCGTCCCAGGCGCTGAAGTTTTCCAGCTGGTTCCCCAGCTTTGCCAAGAACTTCCGTGCTCCACTGCTGTGGCCGACAGGGTTGGTGTGCAGAACTCCAAAAGGACCAACACAGCATTTTCTTGGAGCTCTGACTCCCGGCCAGCTCAGCTCAGCTCACACATTGCATGTAAACCCTAAGCCTCATCAAGAAGCCCTGGGGTGCTTTCCAGCCTTAACTTCTCTTCCAAAGTTACCCTGCCCAGTCTCTGTGTTTCTCAGCCGGGAAGAGGCTAACAGGAAACAAGCCAGCCAGAGGCACGGTGGGAACCGGAGACGCCACTTCTGGCTTCCCTTCACTTCGAACTCCAGAGGTTGGCTCGTGCCACAAGCTATGCTACCGGGAGAGTCAGCTCATTCACCCCAGAGCCCATGAGCTTCCAGAAAGTGCCTGTCCACTCGGCCAAGAAGCCTGATGTTGCCTACAGGGGTGCATCAGTCGTGACATTTTTATGGCCGAGCTGCTATATAAAATGTCTTGGGGCGCCTGAGTGGCTCTAGTCAGTTAAGCATCTGACCCCTGATTCCATCTCAGGTCATGGTCTCACCGTTCAGGAGTTCAAGCCCCGCATCAGGCTCCAAGCTGACAGCGCGAAGCCTGCTTGGGATTCTCTGTCTTTCTCTCTCTCTCTCTCCCTTGCTCTCTGCCCCTCCCCGACTTGCACGAGCGCACGCTTTCTCTCTCTCTCTCCCTCTTTCCAAATAAATAAATAAACTTTAAAATGCCTTAGGTGGGCAATACTCTTCTTCTTCATACTAGAAAATAGGGCTCCTTGAGGTAGTACCAACCACCTTACCACTGCCCTGCAAAGAACTCCTGTAATCAGACTCAACACCCGAGGGAGGGAGGAGAGTGGTGAGCTGCCTGGGTCGCTGCTGGCCAGGTGCAGAGTGGGCTCCAGAGTGGGGAATTTCTCCCAGTGAAGGTCAGTCCCCAGGAATTATTGATGACCTCAGCCTTGTGCCAATGCTGCAGAGAAAGTGCCAGAAGGTATCAGACAATTTGAGGATTAAAGAAGCACTCTCTTTTTGGTCCATTTTCTGTTGCTTCTTGTAACTATTTAAAAAGAAGTGAGTCAGGGGACCATGTAAGGAAAAACTCAGCCACAGAGAAATGTAATATGAAGAACGCTTCCTCAGGCTCTCCAAGCAAGTGGGGAAGGGAGCTTTGCTTTTTTTCCCTTCAGCCTTAATAACAGGCTGCTGCTTCTCCGTGGTTTGTTTGGAGCTGTCTCAGGGTTTTGACCTTAACCTCAGGGCGCCCACACAAATAGCCTAGGCTTCCTCTGTCATCAGAGAGCAGGGAGGGGGACACCCTTCGGGCTGGGTGCTGGGGTGTGTCTGTGGCTGTGCTCCAGGGCCCAGAGTCCTGCCTCCCTCCTGCCTAGCTCCGGTTCCGGGGATCTCGAATGTTCAGCGAGATTTCTGGATGCAGAAGTGTCTTCTTCCAACCTATGCTTCCTTGTAAGGGTGATTTCAGCTGGTAGGAAGGACAGCCCGGCTGGAGGCCATGTACATGATGACCCAGAAGTTCCAGGATCTTGGCAGCTGGCCACTCCCAGTGCATGTTCTTAGACAGCCATACTGGGAGCTCTGGGGAAAGGGCTGGGTCTTCCCTCTCTCTTTGTCCAAAATATGCTGGCCATAGGCCACCCTGGACACAGTTCTCAGGCCACCAATTGCTAACCCATACTGAATGAACCTTCTAGAAGCATGGTTCCAACTTAAAAGGTGAGATCCCAGAACCCCAAAGGCCAACAGCAAGTTAACCACAATTTCTAAGCATGCTGGCTTACTCCCATTCAGCCTTCAGCTCACATCCAAGGCATTTGAAATCCCCACTGTATGTATGCTCACAGATAACTGGGATGATTTATTTCCAAACCCACAATTAGAAGCTCTACTGCAGGCCCTCATCTTAAGACTGGCTTCTTCCCCTCCAGTCCTTCAGAGAAAGTGTCTCTTCTGTGACATGATACAGTTGCATAATGCATGGTAAAGGTGTCCCAGGAGAGGCCAGCCACTGTCCCTTCCCCAACACAACACCCACAGCCCTGTAGCTGATCCCAGGCCCGCCCGGAATGACTTCTGGGAAGGCTGAGTTAGGCTGTGTGAAAGCCCTACTGGAAATTTCCCTGGAAAGGAACCTGAGGGGTTAAGACTTAGGGGCCCAAATGTGAGGCAGTACGTTCAGCCACACCCACCGGCCACACACCTGCTGGGCAGTGAGCCTGGCTCCAGCCCCCCTTCACATGGGGGTGGGGGGCTTTCAGTTTCACTCTTTTTGCCCTCTCTTGGTTAGATTTATTCTTAAATATTGCATTCTTTTTGAAGCTATGTAAATGCAACTGTTTCCTTAATATATTTTACAGATTGTTCCTATTGTACACAAATGCAACTTTTTTTTAATTCAGCTTTGCTGACTTTTATTAATTCTAACCATTTTTCCCGAACTTCTTTGGATTTTTCTCTCTATAAGATCATGTCATCTGCAAATACAGTTTTTCTTCTCCCCTTACAATCTGGATCTCTTTTGTTTCTTTCTCTTCCCAGATTGCCCTGGCAAGAATTTCAGTCTATGCTGAATCAAAGTGCTGAAGGCCAGCATCCTTGTCTTGTTCCTTATCTTCAGGGAAAGCTGTCAGCCTTTCAGCATTGAGAATGTTGTTAGCTGTGGGCTTTTATAAATGGCCTTTTTCATCTTGAGGAAGTTCCCTTTGAATCCTAGTTTACAGAGTGCTCTCATCATGAAAGGATGTTGATTTTTGTCTAATGCTTTTTCGGCATCAATGGACATGATTGTGTGAGATGTTTTCCCTTCATTGTCTTAATGTCGTGTATTACATTCCTGGACTTCCAAAATAGTGAACTGCACTTTGCACTCCCAGGACCCCATCTGGCTTTGCTCACATAGGGAGGTCTGCTTCTAATGGCTCCCCTTGCTCCACGTGACCATCGTGCTCGGATTGGTGAAATGGGAGGAGGTCACAGGCAGGGGACTGGCTGCGGTGAGGCGGAACTGGGTTCTAGCACACCCACAGCGCACGGGGAATGGACAGAAGGTGGCTGGCGCCGTGAGACGCTTGCCTGACCCCCTGTCGTGTGAACCAGCCAGGGTCATGGGCACTGTGAGCGCCCACTCCTGGAGAGGAGAGAGGAGCCTGCCCCGCGTTGGTGAGAAGGAGGTCAGCCTCACCTGGTTCACTTCACAAGGGAAAGACCACTCTCCTCGGAAGCCATCCCAAGTTCACCCTGGCTGCCAGAAATTCAGCAACTATGATAAAGATCAGAGGCGAACACATATGAATTATTTATTATTTATAAGAGAACACTATGAGTATATGCGTATTATTTTAATTTTGATTTATAGTTTTAAAGCGACTCCCCAAAACTTGAAGATAACCCAGCAAAGTTATCATTTCATTGGATACGGCACCTAGTAAGCTATTTACATAGCATAAATTCACAGGCAGTGGTACATGATAGATTTTGAGATATCACTTTACAGGCAAAAAAAAAAAAATTATATTGTTTACCTGCCTTAATGAAAGAGATATGAAGGCTCATATTTGAACCACAAAGTATGCACAAATTCAAGTTCGCTTATTAGAAAATTATGGGCCACGAACATCAGTAATGCGATAAGGGGCAGGCATACTGGAGGACTCAACATTCAACCCACAACAAATTAAACTGATCACAATAAAGCCCAACTAAGATAATTAAAAGGCGAGAATAGCAGCAATTGAAAATTGATCTCTCAAGACCTCACTGATGAGGTTCTGGAAACAAAGCACGCTTGCCCCAAATTACTGGTTTTCTCTCTGCACAACATGTGTGCAGGGGGAGCTTGGCTGTGCTGCATGAGAGCCAGATAGGTGCCTTAGCGGGACCCCAAACTTCAATCCTTGCAAAACCCAGTACTGAACCATTTTTCCTATATGAATGCCAAACATTTGGAACCAAAAGTAATTCAGATTGCCAGGGTGTAGCCATCAGTTGAATGTAAAAGATGAAGTCAGCATAAATATGCATTATTCCTCCATAAAGGTGAAAAAATGACTTACATTTTTAAGAAGTTCGTGGCCAAGAGAGGCATCAAATGTCTGCTGAAGCCACCTCGTACTGGCTAGTGAGAGCCAATTGTTAAATCTTTTTTTTTTTCAACGTTTATTTATTTTTGGGACAGAGAGAGACAGAGCATGAACGTGGGAAGGGCAGAGAGAGAGGGAGACACAGAATCGGAAACAGGCTCCAGGCTCTGAGCCATCAGCCCAGAGCCTGACGCGGGGCTCGAACTCACGGACCGCGAGATCGTGACCTGGCTGAAGTCGGACGCTTAACCGACTGCGCCACCCAGGCGCCCCTATCTTTTAAGAACTTCTTGCAAGCCGGTTGTTAAGCATGGCCCTTATCAAAAATAAACTTACAAATAAATATAGGAAACACCAAAGTAATACTTAAAATTCATCAATTCCTATTTTATTACATCCTATGACACCCCGGCAGCTTGTAAGAGGGCTTGGAGGGAGTATTTACACCATGGTATTTGGCAAAGGCTAAAATCAAGGCCTTTCCTACCCCACCCCTCCGCCACCCCAGTCCGTGAGGGGCTTGTTGAACATTTACCATCATACTGCTGGGGGCAACTGCAGGCAACTGGTGGGAGTTCTGGCTGTAAAGACAAGCCCCTTAGGCAACTTTCCCCCCGTAACTCTAACTTTCCAGAAGTTTCCACAATACAGACTGTATCTTTTTAAAATGAATCAGTTAAGTAATTATTTATTGACGTATGGTTGACATAAAATACATTAAGTTTCAGATGTGCAACATAGCGATTCAATAATTATATACATTATACAATGCTCACAACAGGTATAGTTTCCATCTGCCATCATACAAAGTTATATACAATATTACTCACCGGATTCCCTATGCTGTATTTTTCATCCACATAAGTTATTTATTTTATAACTGGAAGTTTGCACCTCTTAATCCCCTTCACCTATTTTGCCCATCTCCTGACTCCCTTCTCTCTGGTAACTACCAGTTTGTTCTCTGGTGTATTACAACATTATTTACAACAGCCAAGATGTGAAAGCAATCTAAGTGTCCATTGATGGATAAAGAAGATATGGTGTATATATGCAATGGAATACTACTCAGCAATAAAAGAGATCTTGCCATTCAAGATGGACAACATGGATATACCTGGAGGGTATAATGCTAAGTGAAAAAAGTCACAGAAAGACAAATATCATTTGATTTTACTTTATGTGGTATCTAAAAAAAAAGAAAACAAAACAAAACAAATAAAAAACTGAAATAGACCCATATACATAGGATATACATAGGTATCTTAATCCCCTTCAGGGAAGTGCTCAGGACCCTCCCACCTGCATGTGGGTCACAATTTAGAAAGGGCACTCCCATTCATCATTTTATGGTTCTCACAGCAACCCAGGAATGGGGCAAAAGAGTATTTTTTCCCCTTCAAATAGATGAAGAAACCAAGCCTCAGAGGAGTAAGGGAGGTTTTCTGGACTCACACAGTCTGTGGGATAGGAACCTAGCTTTCTTGAGTCTTTAGCTACATGTGGTAGGCACATTTTATTTAGGAAAGGAGAGGGGAGAGGAGGAGGAGGGGAAGGAGGGCAAAGAGGAGGAGGGAGGAGGGAGAAGGAGGGGGAGGGGAAGAAGAAGAGGAGGAGGAATAATGCAAAGTCCCGAACCCGGTATACTCTGGTGGAAAAATAAATGAAACAAATTTGCTGGCAACATGTAGCAATAGCTTTAAGCCTGTGATACTGTCTGTCTTAGCAAACCCTGCCTCTGGAGGTTTATCCTTTAGGAGGGATGTGCCCAGGATTTTGCTAGCCCGTTTTCAGTGCAGGGTTGCTTACACTTAAAAACTCAGAAGAGACCTGTGTCCCAAGCCAGGAGTATGGGCTAAACTGATGGGGTTGTGTCAGCCTCACCTGGGAACTTGTTAGAATTACAAATTCTTGGGCTCCACTCCAATGTGGGCCAGCAATCTGTGTTTTATTTTGTATTTTTTTAGAGAGAGAGAGAGGGAGTGCGTGTGGGGCAAGGGCGGAGAGCTAGAGAGAGGGAACCTTAAGCAGGCTTCATGCTCAGCACAGAGTCCAATGTGGGACTCAATCCCACGACCCTGGGATCAAGACCTGAGCCAAAATCAAGAGTCAGATGCTCAACGAACGGAGCCGCCCAGGCACCCCCAGAAATCTGTGTTTAAATAAGGCCTGCCTGTGGCTGATTTGGGCACCTAATAAGGTTTGAGAACCTTTGGATTAAATAAATTATGGGACAACTAAACAAAGAAATACAATGCAGTTCAAGAAGAAAGCAAAATAATATGTTCACAATGTAGTAAGTAAAAACATATACCATATGATACTAGTTACATAAAACACAGTACATGTATGTATATGTGCCCACACACATGTACAGTCTGGGATGATCCACACCACATGGGAGCAACATACATCTTTGGAAAAGCGGTTCCCTCACCCTTTTGTTCGCTATTTTCTAACTTGTGCACAATAAACATTTAAGAAAACAAGCAATTACTTCTACATTTATTTAAATACTAGTGAAATAAAAACAAAATGCAGGCCCACGAGCAAGATTTTGCAAACCCCATGCCTCCCACCCATCCATCCCTAGGACACATCCCTAGGACGCTGGGGCCTGGGGACAGCATCAGCCTCTGGGTCAGAGCAGCGCTTGCCTCACTGGGTGCAGCCAACGGGACCGGGATGAAGAGCAAACACCCGCCCCTGTCTGCACGGGGTTAAAATACACTGGCTAGAGAGAAGCCCCGTGGGAAAGACATGACATTTGTTTGCAAGGAAACATAAACAGGGACAAGTGAAGACAGAGAAATGTGGTGCAGTGAGAGCCTGATCAAAGCCAGCTGGGCAAGCTGGCCTGGCTGCAAGGAAGAGAGCAGGGTAGAAGGCTCCCTGGGCCAGCCTGGGGACAGGGCAGGGCAGCCTCTAGCTGTGGGGGCTGCCCAAGGGACTAGGGCCTGGAACACAAACACAGCTGGCGGAAGCTGGGTGTGATGGGCCCCAGGCACTGTGAGGCCTGACTTAGTGGTTCCAGTTGCCCCAAGGGGGAGTAGGTCCACCCAGATTTCTGTCTTCTGGACCCTAAGGTTGTAGAACAGTAAAGAGCCAGCATCTGTCACCAACAGGTGCACCAGGCATAGAGCGGGGCATCTCATTTCCTCATTTAATCCTTCTAGTGGTCCTGGAGCAATCCACTGGCACTTTTGCCGTCTAACTTGCCCAAGGTCAAATAGCTGCTGAGCTGCTGAGCCAGGTAGGGCCCACATCCATCTGCAGAGCACGGCAAGCCGGGCCGTCACCAATGCCCCCAGAGTCCTCCCAGTGCCCTCCCCACAGCCCTCCCTGCCCCTCTGGACCCCAGCCCCAGCCCACAGCCCCTCCGCCCACTGCCGTCCACCACTCCTGATCGCCTGAGCCCCTTACAAAGCCAGCGTGAGTCCTGGGCTTGGCATTATCTCCACCCTGACAAGGCTAAGGCAGCTCTACAACGCTTGTTTAAAATTGTGCCAGGCAAACGCTAAGCACATGTTATAAATTATCATTAATTTAAAGAGACATTTCCCTTTGGGAGACACTGATTTCATGAACAACAGCTGAGGCTTAGAAGTTACGCTACACTTAAGGTTTCCCTCTTGGCCTTGGCCTTGGCCTAAATACGACCTTTTGTTGTTTGCCCTCATTGCTTTTAGAGCACAGACTCAGGCTCCCCACTGAGAACCAGGAGGCAGTGGAGGGGTCCCCTGCAAGCCCCAGATGATGTCTGAGAGCATGACTAACCCCCTCCCCGCTGCAGGTTCCAGGTGCGAGCTGCCTCTGGCACAGCCCTGGTGTCCTGTGTGTCCCTCCTCCCCTTTATTACTGTCACTTCCCTCATCCAGGAGAGCCATCACCCTCCTCATGTTGGAAGCCACCCCAAAGGGGGTGAATTTAGCCCGCCTGAAGCCACATCGTGCCCTTCCCAGCTGGCCTTCATCTTCCCTTTTGTATATTTTTCCTTCTTTCTTTTTATTCAAGTATAATTAGTATACAGGGTCATTTTAGTTTCTGATATAAAATATCACGATCCAACAATTCTACGCATTTCTCAGTGCTCAAGATAAGCGTGCTCTTAATCCCCCTTTGTCTGTTCCGCCCCATCATCTTTGCTCACGGGGACACCGGAGGCTTCTCCTAGCAAAACTTCTGAGAACTTCTTTTTAGACATCGTTTCCTCTCTCACAATTCTCACTTGTGGAAAATCTTCTCTCCCTTCTAGAGCGACTCCCCTTCCTGCTGCCCTGCTCTTCCTCCCACCCCCTCTCTGGGGAAGTGGAGTCAGCCCCCTCAACCTGGACTTACTGCCAGGGGAGGCACCCCCACCACTCAGGTGCACCAAATCCTCTACGTTGTCCTCTATGACTTCAATCCTTCTTTCAGGGTCAGGCCAGATCCATGGCCACAGGAAGAGGTGAGAGTGTCCGGAATGGGTGCCTGCCGTCACTCCTAGAGGTTCCCATACTGATTTAAGACTGTCCCAGATCGGCTCATCCGAGAATGAGCACCGCCTTGACCTGCTACTCACTCTGCCTCTCCTGATACCCACAGGTCCCCCTCATGTCCCTGTCTGCAGCTGTCCCCACAGCCTCCCCACCCTTACCCTCCTCCTCACCTAGGCCGGGCCTGTCCCGGCCCCCTAATCCTGTTTCTACCTGGTTATTGTCCTTCCTGTCATAGTAGCCCTATAGTTCATTCTGTCCCCCTCCCTACCTGGGGACTCTCTGGGCCAGTAGCACCTGAAGCCACCCCCTAAGGCTGGCAGAAGTGGTTCTTATCTCTCTCACTCCCTCCAAGGGCTGCATGGCATCAGAGCCAAAACTTGGACAACACAGCCAGAGAAGATGCTCCCATTCCAACATCAGGGTCAATCACCCAGGGATAAAACCCTAATACATAACACTATTACTCACACCATTTTCACAATGGCCATGCCATAGGCACACTGTGGTTTTAGGAATAAAATTTCTACCACTCGGGAAAACAGTATGGGGGTTCCTCAAAAAACCAAAAACAGAACTACCCTACAACCCAGCAGTTGCACTACTAGGAGTTTATCCAAAAGATACAAAAATGCTGATTTAAAGCGGCACATGCATCCCCGTGTTTATAATAGCACTATCAACAATAGCCAAATTATGGAAAGAGCCCAAATGTTCCTTGACTGATGAATGGATAAAGAAGATGTGGTATATACATATACAATGGAATACCACTCGGTGATCAAAGGGAATGAAATCTTGTCATCTGTGACAACGTGGATGGAACTGGAGGGTATTATGCTAAGTGAAATAAGTCAGGCAGAGAAAGACAGATATCATATGACTTCACTCACATGTAGAATTTGAGAAACTCAACAGATGAACACAGGGGAAGGGAAGAAAAAATAAGATGAAAACACAGAGGGAGGCAAATCATAAGAGACTCTTAAATAGAGAACAAACTGAAGGTTGCTGGAGAGGAGGTAGGGAGATGGGTAGAATGGGTGATGGGCATTAAGGAGGGCACTTGTTGGGATGAACACCGGGTGTCGTGTGTAACAGATGAATCACTAAATTCTACTCTTGAGGCCAAGACCACACTGCATGTTAACTAACTTGAATATAAATAATTTTAAAAAGAATAAAATTTCTCCCTGCCCTGGAGAAACTCTCTTATCTGTGCCAAAAGAATATACACAAGAATTTTCATCATGTGCACTTTATAGTAATAAAAAATTACAAATGGCACACATGAAAAAACAAAGTAAAGCGTCCGAAACAATTCCAATCGATACAAAAATAGCAAAATATTTGAAAGGCAAAAAGCGTTGGTGAGCCTGTGGGGAAAAGATACTGCTTGTACACTGTGAGTTGGAGACTTGATAGGGACTCATTGAAACAGATTTAAGTGGTAACTACAGTAACTACAACTTTTATTTTCGATTCCACCCCCCCCCCATGGCAACTAGCTTATTCAGTTTTCCAACTTCTTTTCGAACCAAGCACAGTCATTTAAATTTTGTGGGAAAACCATCCGTTTTATCTAGACGTTCAAATTGAGCAAATTTATTCTATAAAAATATTCATTGTTAATACTCTTTGATCAATGTCTGTGGGTCAATAACAACACATGTCTTAAGCACCGAGTAGGCGCCTGGGTGTGCTCCCTGGGGACGGCTTTCTTCAGGAACATGTGTGGGCAGAGCTCTGAAAAGAGAGAGGAAGTGGTCTGCCTTTTGAGAATCTTTCAGGCAGTAGAAACGGCAATGCAAAGAGGCTAGATGGGACATGTTTCACATCTAGAAATTCCACATGGCTCTTTCTTAGCACTGCCACCTGCCAACTGAGGATTTCCTTCTGTTCACCTTTCAACATCTGGATTATTATGGATCCACTTTTCGTTTTTTACCTTTTTTAAAAATTTGAATTCCAGCGTAGTTAACATACAGTGTAATGTTAGCTTCAGGTATACAATATAGTGGTTCAACAATTCCATACATTACCCAATGCTCATGATGACAAGTGCACTCCTTAATCCCCATCACCTATTTCACCCATCCCCCGCCCCCCGCTCTGGCAAACATCAGTGTTACACACATCAGTGTGTTCTCTATAGTTAAGAGTCTGTTTCTTGCTGTGCCTCTGTCTCTCTCTTTCCCTTTGCTCATTTGTTTTGTACCACAGATACATTGCTATTGTCCGCTTGTCTTGACTAAGAGTCAGGTTCTGTTGCTTCTTTGAATATCTGGCATTGCCCCCTTGAATAGTTGACATTATGGAGATCAGGATTCTGTTATCTTCCTCTGAAGAATACTGGTTTCTAACTGCTTGTTTTTAGATTCTGTAGTTGTCTATTTAACATCCGTTAATCATAGAGGCAAAGTAACAGCCACAATTGTTTATTCCTTCCCTGCAATCCAGCTTTTGTGGGCAAATGAAAATCATATTATAAATGTTCCAGCTAATCCTGAGTCCGTTTCCTTCTTTGTCTAACTCTTACACACCAACCAATATTGCCCCTGCCCTAAATCAATTCAGGGCTGGAGACCACACCTATAGCCCAGACCCCATCAACATCATTCAAACTAGCCAATCCTAAGCTGATTTCTCTGCCCGGCCTTCTCCTATGGAAAACACTGTAAAGGCTCTGGGTCATGTTTTCCCTCACTTCTCCTACCTTCTGACCAAAGTGGTGCTCCCCACTATGGCCCCACATGACATGGGATTTACATTCCCCTTTCTCTTTGGAAGTGTAAGCAATAAATTAATTTTAAATGGCATTGAGCTCTTTGTGTTGTCACTTATTCACCTTTATAAATTAAGGCCTGGGTAAAAATCATGAGTCTGTCAAGTTAAATGACTGCAACTCACCTTCATTCTGTAGAATTTTAGTCCTAGAGTCTGTTGAGTGGGCTTATCTTAGTTTTGTCTCTAGCCCTGATTTCCATGGGAAGCCAGATATGTTACCCAGGTGTATAAGGCATGGTTCTCCAGAGAACTATACCAATGTGTGTGTGTGTGTGTGTGTGTGTGTGTGTGTGTGTGTGTGTACATAGTATATATATACTACGTTGTAATTGGCTTATGCAATTATGGAGGCTGGTAAATCCTAAGCTGCAGGGTGGGCCGGCATGCTAAACACCAGGGAAGAACCAATGTTGTAGTTCATATCTGAAGGCTATTGGCTGGCAAAATGCCCTCTTGCTCAAGGGAGAACAGTCTTTTATTCCATTTAGGCTTTCAACTGATTGGGTAAAGCCCACCCAGATCATGGTAGGCAATCTGCTTTTTCCAAAGTCCGCCTGTTTAAATGTTAATCTCATCCAAAAACACCCTCACAGAAACGTCCAGAATAATGTTTGCCCATATACCCAGGCACCATGGCCCAGTCAAGTTGACATGTAAAATGAACCATCACACCATGACCGTCTGATTTGGCAAGATGTGAATTTAGAACTGTCTCTCGACTGCAGGGCAGCTCCTGAAATCTTCGCTCAGCTCCTTTTAGCCTTCCCGCTATTAATTCCACTTGATCACCTTTGAATTTCACTCTGTTCATGTCCAGTTTAGAAGTTAGCCAAGGAGAGGCAGCTGGGTGGCTCAGTCGGTTAAGCACCTGACTTTAGCTCAGGTCATGATCTCATGGTTTGGCCCCGCATCAGTCTCTATGCTGACAGCTTGGAGCCTGGAGCCTGCTCTGGATTCTGTGTCTCCCTCTCTCTCTGTCCCTCCCTTACTCACACTTTCTCTCTCTCTCTGTCTCTCTGTCTCTCTCTCTCTCTCAAAAATAAATAAACATTAAAAAAAAATTAAAAGTTAGCCAAGGATTTAAGGGAAATTCTAAAGCAGAGTTTGGGTCTCCCCCTCTAAGACTGCTTTCTCTCTAGGATTGTTCTCCAAAACTTCTAGGCACTATGTAAGCCCCACCCTCTGTCTTCCAAGCCCAGTAAGACAGCCACTTTCTACTTACCCTGTGTGTGATCTAAACTGGATGTGTCCTCATGGGTAGAGCCAAATCAACGTGAGCTCACCTGACTTGTCTTCTTTCAAAAATCAACTTCCCTCCGGGCTGAGGCCTGCTTTGAGCAGCTCATCACTGCCTCAAATGGTTGTCTTACCGTATTTTGTACTGAGTTTAGTGGTGTTATTGGCAGAAGGGTTAGATACACTACTCTGTCATATCCAGCTTCAGAATCCCTGGAGTTATTTTTTGAAGTATTTTAAGATTTTGACGCTAAGAAATATTTTTGTGCTAGCATTAAAAACATTTTTTTTTTCAGATTTCATTGGGGTCAGTAAATGTAAAGTGCTTGCTTTCCATCCCTGGTAATTTGAACCTAGATCAAGGCCTGTTAGGGGTGTAGGAGTCATCAACTCAACCCGACTCCTCCAGAAAGCTGAGGGTCCTCCACAATGGCAGGTAGCACCTTCTGGATGACGTGGCTGAAGCCACACAGTCTCCGCTTGGAGTGAGTTTCCTGGAGCCAAAGAACGGAGTCTTTGCTGCGAGCTGTAAATGCCCCATCAGAACACATTGGGGGCAACTCTTGGACACCGTTTGATTTCCTTTTTGGTCAACAGTTATACTTCACTCAAAATCTGTTGCCACTACATAAGAACCACCTTCTGATTTAAACTCAGGAAAGGACAAAACATCAGAACCACGTTGTAAGGCTTTTTCGTCAGTCTCTGTTTTCACAAACATTATTTGTTTGCCCAAATAATGGGCAGCTCTGAGCCACTTCCCTGAAGAGCTTAGGCCACACCACTAAGGACTCCTACCTGTCCACAGAATGAGTGAAGGAGGGCTTACCTTTCCTTGGGGAAGAGAAGACAGCGGGGTCAATTCTGCACTTGCCCCAAACAAGGGGTTGAGTCCTCTTGGTCTCTGCTGTTGATCTAATGTGTGCAGTGGTTGTGAAATGTGAATCTGAGTGGTCCCACACTAACTAGAGACACCTGCTTTGCTTTGAAAAAGAAAAGTGTTCTGGGGCACCTGGGTGGCTCAGTCGGTTAAGTATCTGACTTTGGCTCAGGTCATGATCCTGTGGTTGGTGAGTTCCAGCCCCACGTCAGGCTCTGTGCTGACAGCTCAGGGCCTGGAGCCTACTTTGAATTCTGTGTCTCCCTCTCTGTCCCTCCCCTGCTTGGACTCTCTCTCTCTCTCTCTCTCTCAAAAATAAATAAACATTTAAAAAATGTTTCTTAAAAAAAGAAAGTGTAATTAAAACAACAAAACACAAAGAAAAAGAGCAAGTTCCTCTTTACCGAGCCTACCAGTTCAGACTTCAATGAGATTTGTCAGCAATCTGGCTAATTTTATTCGTAGGAACAATGGTAAACATTAGCGAATGCTTGGTTTATTGTATGATTATCACCACTTGAGTGTTAAGATTAGCTTCGAAGAAATTTATCTTCATGAAAAGAAACATCAGACAAACTATCAGTTGAGGAACAGTCGATAGAATGCCTGACCAGGGCTCCTCAAAACTGTCAAGGAAAGTCTGAGAAACCGTCACAACCAAGACCAGCCTAGGAGATGTGATGACTAAATGTCATGTGCCATTGTGGATGGGGTCCTACTACAGAAAAGGGATATTAGGTAAAAAAAAATTAAGATAATATGAATAAAATACGGACTTCAGGCAATAATACTATCAAATTGGCTCATTAATTATGATAAACCATACTAATGTAAGGTGTTAATAGGGGAAGCTGGGTGTGGGGCATATGGGAACTCTCTGACATAGCCTTGCAACTGTAAGGAAAATCTGACCCTATTCTAAAATAAAACTTTAAGGGCACCTGGGTGGCTCAGTCAGTTAAACATCCGACTTCACCTCAGGTCATGATCTCATGGTTCGTGGGTTCGAGCTCTGTGTCAGGCTCTGTATTGACAGCTCAGAGCCTGCTTGGGATTCTTTCTTTCTCTCTCTCTCTCTCTCTCTCTCAAAATAAATAAATAAATAAACTTAAAAAAGAAAATAAAATAATAAAACTTTATTCAAAAATATGTGTAAAGAAATTAATGTCTAAAAATGAAAACTTCCTTAATCTCACCTTCCCTGAATTTTGGAGTTGACCAAAACTAATTATAAATAATAGGTCACATTTTCTGAGTGCCTCCTATATGTCAGTGTTCTAAGAACTTTCGTGTGTTACCTCCTTTAGGGCTGACACAGATCCTATAGGGTAAGGACAACTATTAGCCTATTTTTACAGATGTGGAAACTGAGGCATGGCAAGGTGAAACAACTCGTCCAGCCCACAGAGCAGCATTTGGCGCCAGACTCTACATACTCTACTACATCCCTACGCTGTGCAGAGAGAAGATCACGAATGATGAGAAAATCATAAGTCAGTGGAAATTCCAGACCCATGAACACTCAGACCCCAACTATGCTGATAAGCCAGTCTGGGATGTTTGAGGCCTGAGCAACTTGCCTGCACTCTGTGTAGAGACGTGCCTCTCATTTGTCGTCCGATGATAATGTACACGTGGAAAATAATATTCTTTGAAGGATGATTAATTTATCTGACAAGTCCAAGATTGTGACAAATGACTCGGAGGGAAAAGAATCAGTCAGCCGGATGGGCCCTGAGCACAGCCTAGACCCGGCCCCTTTTAGACTTCACGTCACAGGCACCACCCCTCTGTTTGCACCTTTAGGCTCACTCTGTCTCAGCAAACCCTACGCATACTCTATCCACGGGAAACGAGTCTTATGACTCCTCCAGGCTGACCCTCCCCTGCTTTCTCTAATGGATCCCAGAGCACATTCTGGAGCGATTTCCAGCATGTGTGTTTTTAATTCCAGTTCTCAAGCTCGGACACTTGTGGGGACATGGGGTTCGCTCTCCCCAAGCACAGCTCATTCTTTGGTGCCCTGATAGTTGCTACGAGGGACCCGAGACCGGCTGCAGAGGCTTCCCGAGGCTAGCACTCCCCAGGTCCTCCACATTGCTATAGGCAACGCTGAATCATGTTCTCCCTCTCGATCAAATCTACCCACCAGTAAGTCTTAACATCTCCGCCTCTAAACCCCCTCCCCCTGCAACCACCTTCTGCGTCCTTGCCTCCAGCACCCCAGCCCAAGCCACACTCGCCTCTTACTTGGACTGGGACGAGAACACCAAGCCGCACTCTTGTGGCCCCAGCGCGATACTGACGTGTCATGACTCATTTGAAAATCACAATAACTCTCATATTGTAATCTCCGTCTGCTTGTCTGTCCACTCTCAGCTATTTCCAAGCTTGGGTAATGAAAAGCAGTGCCACTTATTAACTTAGTCAAACCCCCATATATTTCTTAAAATTCTATGATATATACACCTTAGAACACACCTAGAGGAATATATATATACATATACATACATATATGTATATATATATATATATATATATGAGTTTGCTTTCTATGCATTGCTTTTAATTTATAGATTCAATGTAAACATATTTTTAATTTATAGAGATAGATAGAGACTGATGCACATTTTAAGTTTGTTTACCTTGCCAGATAACCCTCTGCCGTCTCACCTTCTCCTCCTCTGGGTACTGAGTCCTGGATGCAGTAAAACACAGGAGCCCATGTAAGGATGGCTCTTCCTCCTTGCTTTTGAGTGTCATTGGTCCCCTCCCTTTGGGCAGGTGTTCTACCTGCCAAGGTGGGCCTTCCAGGACCTGCATGTGTTCAGGGGGCCCTGGGGCCTCCTGGGCTGGGAAGACAGAGGTTTCTCCTAACCCCTGGCCTCTGCTACCACACTTCCAAATCACTGGGTGAGGCAGTCAGAATGACCCTCACTCATGACATTGTACCTACACACACAGTGACTTCTTGTGGTTGCTTCCAAACACTTCCACAGGCTCCTGCCTATTGGAACCTCCATCACCGGCAACTGCTCCCAAAGAGAGGGGTTGTCAAGAGGGGCTTCACAGAGCTTCCAGGAGGACTGCCACAGAAGCAACCCGCTGAGCTTGAATTTGGGGTTTAAGCCAAAGGGACCCATTGCAAAGAGTCCTATTCTGCCTCCCACGGCATGTCAGCCTTTAAAACCCAAGGAGAGAGCACTGGCCTTCAGCATACTTCTCTGTGTTCTTCACCCGGGGAAACTCTTGTGGGGCTAAAACAGGACCAGAGCCCAGGAATGGCACTGGGGAAATTCATCACGATGTGGGATGGAGGAGAGGACCCCACGGCTTTGTCGTATCTATAGAAAATAAAATGATTGCTGAGAATCCTGAAGCATTCCTCTTCAGTTTATAAGTGTTTCTGCCATTCACAAACCAGAAGTCTTAATTAAAACGCTGTTAAAAGACGCAAATCAATTAACAGATACCTTACAAGATGGTTTATTCTATCTTACACACAGAAAATTGCTTATGAGTATCATGTTACCGCTTTAGGTTATCAGTTAACAAAGGCTGCTAATGAACTACGTTGTTATCAAGTCAGATAAAAGACACCCTGGGAATCCAGGCAAATTATTACAACACAGTACTTTGTTTTGAAATATTGCTCATCTTTCATCACACACAAGGAGAGTAACCCAATCCAATGAGAACCAGTCAACACAACCACTCAGATTTCTGTTGAATTGGAAAGGCAGAGAGTATTCCATAGTGCAGCCCCAGAAATGCAATGTTAATATTATGGGGGAGAGAAATGTTAATGGGGCCTGTGTCACAGAACCTTAGGTTCATGGCAATAATAAAAAGACGGGGGGTTCCTAAGCCTCTGCCAGTCACGTCCTCCATGCAAAAGTCATTCACATTTGTACCACAAGATAATGCCATAAGCATAATGATAATCCCCTACATTTGTGTAGCTCCCTATAAGGCACACCATCAGCGTTTTCGTTGTTGGTTCCATCATTCAAAGAGCTGCAGAGCTGCAGGCCATCCCACGGTCACTGAGACACCTTCCTCTCCAGCCCAGCCCTCCATTTCTTCCTGTAGAAGGTCAGTCTTTCATTTATAAGACTGGAAATGGCCCCATGGTCTTCATGTTTCAACACCCCTGAATTTTTGCAGAGGGACTCATGGCAACTGAGAAGTTGATGCCAACAGTTCTAGAAAATGATGCATACCTGTTGATAGATGGAGGTGTTAAGGAGGCTGTGTCTTGACTTTGGTCCCCATTTCCATAAGCCATTTGTTATGGGTAGGTTCCATTGATATGGACACAATGCTATCATAGAAGCGTGAACAGCTCCTCCATGGAGAACCAGGATAGGCAGAATAGATTTATTGACTTCCAAATTTCTTACTTCTGGATAAAGTGCTCGTGCCTCACTCTATGCAGTCAGCTTCTTGTGGAAGAGCATCGATATTTTCCCTCAAGACAGAGACACTATAGATCTATTACTTGCCCTGGGTATTGAGTTCCATATGAAGATCCTTCAAGAGCTTTGGAAGCTCAAATTCAAGACATCTCTGAGACCGATGCTGTGGGCAGCTGTCCAGACCTCCCAACCTCTTTTCCTGAAGAGGCCACTCATTTAGAGTTCAATCACTCGTGCATCTCTGGAAAGGAAGAGAACCATCTGGAAGACTTATTGACAAAGTGATTATGCTCTGACTAATCACGGCATATGCTTATGCAGCGCACACAGTTAAGTAGGTATGAAAGAACTCATCAGCATATCTTAGCAAAGTGGGACATTTCCTCATGCAACATAGAAAAGTACCTGAAGACCAGTGGCTTCTAGGTAAAGGGACGGTTTTTCAGATAGAGTTCAACTGAGAGAATGTTTTCTGCCTGCCAAACCTCAAGCCACAAAACCTCACCCACTTTCGTGGCAAAAAGGGAAGAAGTCATTCCTCAAGGTTAAGAGGCATATCTGCAGGAAAATGCCACTTCATGTGCTTGAAGAGACTGCATGGGTCTGGGGAGATGTTACAAGGAGCAAGGTAGACAGACCTTTGCAAACGTAACTAGAAACTGATACCTTCAAGGCTGACCGTGAGCTGTTACGGTGAGTGAGTCTTCTCCACACATAGCATATCTACTATACCGATCTATCTATATGTATATAAAATTAGGAACACAGAAGAAAAGATGAGGTCACCAAACCGGACCCCAGGATAATAGAGCTAAGGCTGAAAGTAGGACACAGACCGTGCTGTGGCCACTCTCAGCTAAAGGCCTCACCAACACTTCCATGCACAGAGATTGAATTCATACCAACGCTTCACTGTAGTTTCACATAATAGTTGTAATTATAATGGAATGACATATTTATGTTTACATTGAATGTTGCATACTTGTTTATGTCATTTGATCATTCATGCTCAGGTTTAATATCTTGATATCTAACATGGGAGAAGGGACAGCAATAGCAGAAAGATCGGGCAGAGTTAAGCATCGATGGGATAAGCCAAGCCAAAGGCCATAAAAGAGGCAATACTACCTACCCCGTGTGTGAAGGACTAAGGACACAGGTTGAGGTCAGGCCTGCAGAGCTTGATGGCAGCAGAGCCAACATGGAAGACACACAAATTGGAAACGAGCAAGGATGGTGACAGAGAAGTCTGACGGGATTCCAAGAGAGTCTAACGGCTGTCAGATTTTTGTGTTTCTCTTTTAAAATATGGTGGGTCCAAAGTTTGAGCCGGATGGTCTAGAGGTCCATGGGCTCAAGAGAAAGTTCATCCCCTTCTGTGCATCACCCCATTAACAAGTCCTGAGTTCAAAGGACCCTTTCTGGTGTTGTTAGGAAGAGGGTCTGAAGTAGCTGGATATATGCAGCATTTGCCCTTGAGATACAGGTGTCTATAGAAGATGGGGGAAACCAGGAATGCAGGCTCCTCCTACTCCCGGTCACCCTGAGCTGGGGAAGTGGCACCTGTGAGCTACTCCATCTCCATGGAGGAAGTTATTCTCCAGCACAGCAGCCATTCCTCTGCATACAGCTGTGTCACCAGCCCCCAGAGAGCCAGGAAGAACGGCAAGAACAGATAAGCTGGGCAGAGGCTGGGATAGCAGCTGCTGGCTGGATTAGCAGGTGAATCAGGCTGCAGACCTGGGTTGGGTATCTAGAGAATGAGAAAGAGACTTTTGGAGCCTGCACGTGCACTGTTTCCGCTATTCCTTAACACTGGTGGTTTTAGGGGCGCCTGGGTGGCTCAGCTGGTTAAGCGGCCGACTTCGGCTCAGGTCATGATCTCGCGGTCCGTGAGTTCGAGCCCCGCGTCGGGCTCTGTGCTGACAGCTCAGAGCCTGGAGCCTGTTTCAGATTCTGTGTCTCCCTCTCTCTCTGACCCTCCCCCGTTCATGCTCTGTTGTTCTCTGTCTCAAAAATAAATAAACGTTAAAAAAAAATAATAAAAAAAAACATTGGTGGCTTTAGCCAATGCAGTCAGAGAGGAGAAAACAATTAGGGACGTAAGAACTGGGAAAGGAGATCTGTTATGAAAACTCAAGGAAATCAAGAAGAAAAAAAGGACACACACAAGAAAAGCTTTCAATAAGGCTGCCACTATAACATTAACATACCAAAAAACAATCCGTAAACAATCAATGACTAAGTTGAAGACAGAATGGGAAACTCCATTTCTAAAAGTAACAAAAACATAAAAATATTTCGGAGTAAACTTCACAAGAAATGTGGGAAACCCATAAGGTAAAAGCCAAAAGCTCTCTTAAGACACACTAGCACAGACTTGCAAATAAAGTCCCCTTCCACGAAGGACTGCTTAACGTCGTAAAGAAGTCGATCGTCTTCAGTTTAATACACGTACGTGATGCAACCCCAACAAAAAAACCGAGGTGTTTGTTCTGTGGATAGGTCGTGGAGTTGGTTCTGAAGTTCAAAGGGAAAAGCAAATACGCAAGAATGGCTAACAGAGAATAGCAGAAACGTGCCCCTGAATAGGAAACACAATGGGAGCACGCCAGATGGTGGAACAAGCCATAAAGGCTGCACAAGCCGGAGTGTGGTGCCAGCACACCGATAATCACAAATACCACGGAAAGTAATACCAAGTCCAGAAATAGTCCAAATAAACCAGGATATTTATCATTCTTTTCTTTTAAATTTTCAATGGTTTCTGTTTTATCTCCCGGTGTTCCTTTTACAAAACTATATTTAATTAAAATTATCTATATACAGTTTCTATAAAATTAAAACATAGTTACATATGTACACACACATATTTTTTCTAGTTTTTATAAGGTTTTGTTTTTTATTTATATCTCTGATCCATTCGACATTTATTGTGGTGCATAGTATGACATGTGGATCCAATTTTTTCTTTTTCCCAAGTGGCAATCTCTCTCAGCATCATTATGGAAAATATTATTTTCCCCCGTTTTATTTGCCACCTTTATGGCTTTCTAAATATCCTTGTTTAGGAGCGCCTGGGTGCTTCAGTCAGTTAAGCGTTCAACTGCGGCTCAGGTCATGATCTCACAGTCCGTGAGTTTGAGCCCCGCGTCAGGCTCTGTGCTGACAGCTCAGAGCCTGAAGCCTGTTTCGGATTCTGTCTCCCTCTCTCTCTGCCCCTCCCCTGATCTCTCTCTCTCTCTCTCTCTCTCTCTCACACACACACACACACACAAATGAATACACATTTTAAAATTTTTTAAATAAAAATTTTTTAAAAAGGAAAATAATACTCTTTATATACGGAGGGCTAAATTCTAAATAAAAAGAATTGCAAAGAAATCTTCAGGTTACTGCAAGTTTGTAGTTGTATGGTGTTATGATTCTGGAAGTATTTTTTGTGGTTGGAGGATAGCTGTGTTCCATTTATGTGGAACACAGCCGTCACTTTGGAGGAGGCAAAACAGAAATATGGAGTGAGGAAAGCTTAAGAAGAGGCTTCTGGTATTGAGTTTGTGGCTCAAATATACATTTCCTGAGTCTGTGTGTTGAGAGGGTCTAGAAGCAATGATGTCTCCGGAGCCACACGAGCACACACTGTGTCCAGATCTTGCCTTCTAAAAGCTATTTCACATCAAAAAAAGAAAAAACAGGGGATCTCTAAGGGGTACATGGGTGATTCCAGGTCTGAGCAGGGACAGTACACGGTGAGCCGGGGATATTGTGTTGTGTCAGCCTAGGAAATGCCCAAGAGCCACCAAGAAGTGACTGGTACTGGACAAACTGAGGACAATTTGAATGTCACAAAGATCTATGATGGTAATGAATTATAATATGTTGAAATCCACAGTAATGATATTCAACAAGAGAAAGAGAAAAGGGGGAAGGAAAAAGTCCTTTTTTCTAGAAGAATAAGAAGGGATGCCAGCATTAGAAACTCCACATTTTGTAACTCCCAGTGCAATAACTGATTCAAACGTGGGTTGTGAACAAACGTAAAATCATCGGGCAAAGAATCAGTGGGGGTCAGGATGTTCACGTGGTCTCAAAGTACCACCCTTCAGATTATCGACTACTTACAAAGAGGAAAATTGATCTCCCCAACACAGAGGTCTAGCGGTCACTTCCTTAACCAAGTGATCAGACACAGCATTACAAACAGTGAGAGAACCTGGCATCATGTGCTTCCTGATGTAAGACAATAAACGATGCACAATGTCACCTCCGTAGTGTTGCTGACAAAATTCTCAACCTGCATCTACTCGGGAAGAAACCGTCAGCCAAATCCAGAAGATAAGACATCATACAAAAGTACTTCAATACTGACAGGGGAAGAAGGCAGAGTTGTCCAACACAAGAAGAGACTAAACAGAGACAAAATCACAATACCATGTATCCTGGTTTGGGAGGCTTGAGCTATAAAAGATATTTCTGAAACAATCAGAGACATTTGAATTCGGGCTGTGTAATAGGTGAGATTATTGAATTTTCTCAGTCATTTCCTCAGATGTGGTCATCAAATTGTGATTATGCAGAAGACGCCTGGTTTCGTATTCAGGGGTAAAATATCTCTGCGAATTTAGGGGTGATATTGCCACTAATTTTTAAGTGAATCAGAAAAAAATGTATGTAGACAGAGTAAAGCAAATGGGGGAAATGTCAACTTGTGAATCTAGGTGAAGGATGTGCATGTTTTTATCACATGGTATTTTCAGCTTTTTGGTGGATTTGAAGAGTTTTCCAGAAGAAGGAAGGCGAGAGCACATCGATGGTGCATGAGATGTGGGCAAGAGGACCCAGGGAATACGAACTACGACCAATCCCACAAGCCCAGGCCTCGTCCACACTGAGACCTGAAAGCAACAAAGGAAACAGACGCTTCAGCCAAACCAATAGTTTGATGACTCAAAGTTTTGGAGTTTTTTTTTTTCATCGTGTGACCGAGGTGGTTAGTTAATGGCTTGATTGGCCTTTCAAGGGAAAAAACTGATAAGTACGAGAAAGTTAACGATCTTGTTTCTAAAATCCTGTTTTCTCAACTCTGCTTAAGCAAATGTCCCACAGCTTCATTTTAAATCTTGTGAATTACCAGTATATTGACTTTTTAAGGACAAAAAAAAAACCACCCTGCTGATTCCTGGTCTCCCGGCCACCCTGGCACAAGCAGTCGTGACTAGCAACTCCCTCCCGTCCTGCAGGGGGGGCCACCTCCGGAGAGCCACTGTCTCCCTCTCCCTTTCAGAGCAAGTGACCACTCTTACAACTCACCTTTCGGAGAAACTGAGGTGTGACCCACAAAGCAGGAGACCCGGGTGTTCATTAACTCATCCCTACGTGACAAAAAGCACATGCCAAGTTTTGCTCCAGGAGAACGGCTTGCCTGTCCTTAGCTTTTTCTTTCGGGTCTAACTTCTTCCTGACTCAGCCTGACTCCATCTAGTGTCAGTTTTGGAAACTTAAATCGTGCCTCCCTTCTCTTCAAAAATCCCTGTTTGTGGAGGAGCTCTGGTCTGCTACGTGCCAAGAACACTTCCCTGAACTTGGTGCAGGGCTATATCCCCGGGGTGGGGGAGGACTCCCACCCCGCCGCCCGACTCTCCCCTGCCCTTCATGTCTTCCTTTCTTCATCCACCCACCTGCTCTCCCCCTGCTTCCTTCACATTCCCTTTCCTGGACTTCACTTGTACCATGTCTATTTTTGAATGACTATTACAGTCACCTCTTCAGGATTATGAAACCTCTGGTTCCGAGGTTTCAAAATAATTCACAACTTCTAAATGCACACAAAACCGCGATGTTCTTCTGACAGGATCATACAGGGGAACAGAAAGCCACAGCAACTGCTGCTTCAACAAGGCTTTTGAAGTGGTTTGTTTGTACTGCACACAGCAGCGTCTTCACACAGGCGCACACACACACACACACACACGTGTCAGTCGCTCGCTACGAGACATCAGAGCTTCTCCACCCCCTCACCCTCCAATGCACACACACGCATGTACCAGGACCGGAAATTAGGATTTGTGAAATCTGCCCTTTTTGTGAATTCCGTGATTAAGATATCCCTGAAACAGGGTCTTCAGAAACTTCTGGGAGGTACTGGAGTTTCCAATGCAAGGTACCCTAACTCAAAGTTCCCCTCCATGCGTGTGGGTGGTTTCGATGGCCAAGGTAGCACGCCCGATCCCGTGGGTGGGGAGCTCTCTAGGACCACTCCGTCATGACATGGGGCCTGAGCTGGCCACAACAGTCTGTAGCCACATATCCAGGGTGTGTCAGCCACCCAGCAGAGGTCCCTGGAAGCCATGCTGTGGGCAGATTCTTCATCATTGCAGACATAGCCCATCTACCCCAAAACTGACTCCTACCTTGTATTCTCCATCACAGAGACCAGCTGGACCCCCAAAGACAATGCACGTTCTATGCCTGGGGTTCATCTAGTCATTTCCTGGTCCCCTCTCCCCCTACTATCAGGAGCTAATCCTTCTCATCCTACTAGACTCAGTCCATGGCCTCCCATACCTGCGTCTGCCCAAAGCCCTGTTCGAAGCCCTGATGAAGGTCTGTCTGCCCTGACTCTACAGTGGGAGAGCCTGAGTCAGCACAGAGCCCAGAGCAGTGGGAGTGCTGCCTCTGGCTGAGCCAGGACAAGGACGTCCTCCTGACAGGGGTCACAGCTGCACCTTCAGTGGAACCTATCACTGTGCCAATCCCCCGAGGGCTGAAAGAAGACAGAGCTGCCCCAGTGTGAAGGCCCCTTAGGGTGGGGAAGAACAGGGCAGCGAGAGCCAGCCAACTTGGAATTCTACTTTTCCTGCACGAGCGGTCTCAGGGATTTGGTGGCACTTGGGAGGTGTCTAACATGTGTTCTTTTCTAAAGAGGAAGGTGCCAACCTCAGCCAGTGTGGGTCTGGGTGTGTATGTACATGTGTATGTGAGATGGGACACATGGCATGGTCTCCCAGCCCGTAAATGCCCCTAATTCTACCATGCATTTCCAAAAGCTCCCTGGGACTGCCCCTCCCCTGCATGAGACCCCCAGATGCAGAGGAGGTGATATTGCCAGCAGGAGAACTGTGTGGCCACCCCAGGGCTTGGAGACCACTGTCTTATGGGCCGCACTAAACGCAGGGTGAACCCCACTAAACACAGGCTCCAGTGTTCTAGAACCACCCAGGTTTACACCTATCACACACAGTCATTAGCAGTGCCTCTTCTCCACCCTCACAAAGTCCTGATTTGGATGATAAGGTAAATGGTCACCCTAATCACACTCAGCTCCCCCAGGGGAGGCCCCTGTAGGGTGGCCAAATGGAGGGGGAGATGATGGGACAGGGAGAGGGAGACAGAGAAACAGTGAGAGTCAGAGGAGGAGAGGGGTTAATGCTTGGAGGTAGAGTTGATGAAACGCACTGTAGGGCCCAGAAACAAGAGCATCTGAAGGAGGGGAGATCCTCCAGGAAGTGAACGTCTTGAGAAAGTCCATTTGCAGCTCACCCCCTGGGCGTGACCCTGGTGACAGTGAGCCACGCGTCTGTCTCCTTCACACACAAATCTGTCATTCCTTCCATACTCACGACACAGCGCCCACTGAGTCCGAGGTCCCAGGGAAGAAGTGGAGGTGACCCCATGCTCCAGATCCCCTCTAAATCCCACCCCCCCCCCCCTCAGTCCAGACTCTGTCTGCATGCCAGCCCTCACGGAGCACCTCCTCTACTTGGAGCACCCACTCTGTTGCAGGCACTGTGCTAAGTGTTGGGGCTAGAGAGATGAAAAGAAAGACCTCACCCTCAAGGACCTTACATCTCAGGGAGAAAACCATCAAAAGAAATATATCACATGATGTCAGTGAAGGGAAAGTAATATGAAGAAAAATAAAGCTAGGGAAGGGGAAGACAATAATCAGGGGAAGGGGGTTCTATTTCAAACAGGCCATCTAAAATGAAATGATGGCACTGAAGCAGAGATATGAAGGAAGTGAAGGGCCAAGCGTGCAGCTATCTGGAAGAAAAGCATTCCAGATGACAGAAAAGAGCATATGCAAAGGTCCTGAGGCAGGGTTGTCCTCAGAGGACATAGTCTCTATGTGGAAGAGCAGTGTGGCGCATTGCCAGTGGGGAAGCCAGTTAACCTGTAGGCCACATGGGCTTCCTAAGTGGGTCAAGGCAAGGGCTAGGGACCTCTCTCTGAGTGTTGGGGGGATGCAGTGAGGGATTCTGTGTGGGAGGTAGGGCAGGTAACTGAGGGTATGCAGAGGCCAGCCCAAGTCCCCTTTGGCTACTGTACCCTGTGCGCCACCCCCCCCCCCACTCTCATGACTCTTACCCACTGAACCATAGAAGGGAAGAGGAGACTCGGGGTGCATTCTGACCTCCTTGGAAGCACTTTGGAGTAGAGAGAAGGGCTAGGAGGACAGGCAAGGAAGCACAATGGATAAAACAGGAGGAAAAATGATACCCTCACTTACCACGGTAGTGACCTTACCTTGGGACTCTCTTCTTTAGTGTGACCGAATCTAAACAGAGAAAGAAAAGCATTAGGAAGGAGACACTGTGACCTGTGGTGCAGCTCACTCAGTGCCAGGCAAGCAGGAGCGAGTCAGGGCCAGCCTGACTCAGGCAGCTCTGAAGGGTTCCCTGGGTTGGGGTCAGTGGGGGTGGTGGTCTTGGGCTGAGTGTTCTTCATCCTTCCCCTTTGGCTCTGTTGGAGTCTGTCCATCCAGGTCTCATCTAGAGCCCCCTTAGTTGGGCACATAAGTAGAACCGAGCCTTCCCGAGGGCCCTCCTACCCTCATCATTCCCTATTATCCCCCTTCACTTGCAACTCCTGGACCCCCTTGCCCTAAAGGGATCCAGCACGTCTCCCATTCTGTGGAGAGGGTTTTTCCTCTCCCCGCCTATTCCTAAGGATACAAAAGCAATGGTCAGCAAACTCCTGTGACCAATTAAACCCCTTGTTCAGTTGGACATGCTGGCATCTCAGGAAGCCCCCAAAGGCTGTGTCTCCTCTCCCTGGCCCAGACTTCCCCCTCTGCCTCTCTTCGCAGATAGTAATTGCACTTTGCAGAGACACAGTGAGGCTCCTTCCTCCTCGTCCCCGGGAGAACCTCATGGAAAACTGCATCGTCATCTCATGAAGCAGACTGGGAATGATTTTTGCGAGTCCCAACTTGGGAGAAAGGGGTTGCGAATCACTGTTGTATTTTGCTATCAAAACTCACGAACTGTCTGCCCCGTGTCTGTGAGTTTCACTTCCCCGCAGATGCTGTGGGACACCGAGAACCTGCCAGAGTTCATGTACGCCCAGCTCTGTTTGGATCAAGAGGACCCAGCACAGCTCCAAGCAAGACCAATTTATGAGCAACTCGGCCCATATCAACTGAGCTCACAGCACCACCCAGCCTCATCACCTCCTGGGATCAATTTTATCTGGTCACATTTTTGGATATGAGAATAGACGTTTCTGTCTGAAGCCAACTCAGCCCCCTTCCCCTTCCACCTTTTTCCAAGAAATCTGATTCTTAGGAATGGGAAAGTACAGAGAGAGAAAAAGAAGAGGGGAGAAAGAGAGATCAACAGAGACACAGAGAGCTCACTGTGTTTCTTTTCTACCCAGGTTTCCAGTCTTTCTCCAACCAAGTTTCCGAGCTCCCCGGTGCCTCAGGCTGCCCTCACCATCCTGGGCTGGGCTGGGCTGGGCGGAGGTCACTGCTCCCTTACCGTTGAAGCCCAGGTTTGAGTTTCTCAGGTCCGAGGAGTCATTATCAAACAAGTGCTTCTTGATCATGCAGATCTTCAGGGCCAAGAAGCCAGCCGATATGGCAACACCCACAGCCGTCCCGATGATGGCGTACTTGATATCTGCAGGGCAGGGAGGAATTGAACAACGGGCATCAACCAGTCACCATCCTGCAGAGGTCTTCTGCAGCTCCCTTCACATTCTGGGTGAAGTCCAAAGTCATGTGCAGCACCCTAAAATTCCACATTCCGATCTGCTGAAGCCCAGGGGCACACTCGTTCCCTGCCCCTCGTCCACACCCTATCCCCTCCTCCTAGAACTCCATCCTACTCTCTTCAGCTGAGGGAATCATTCCCCAGCGGCGGATGGTTCACTTCTCTGTCCTCCCATATTCCTTCCTCACTTATCTTTTCACTGATTCATTTATCACATACGTGTTCGTTGCCTGCTCTGTGGTGAGCAGGAAGGCAAAGGAAGAGAAAAGATCAGACTCCATCTTGAGGGGAGTCAGCTGGGGCAATTGGGAGCTCACCCTAATGCCAGGTAACAGGGGTGGGCTGGGCTGGCGTGGGAGCCGGGAGCCTTCCCGGAGGAGGCAGACTGTACCGTGCCTGCTGAGGCAAGCCCCTGAGGTGGAAAGGAGCTGGGACCAACTATGCAGGTGCGGGGCGGGGCACGGAAGCATGGCAGAATGCAGGGCCCTGTAGGTGCCGGAGCTGCTCAGCTTACAGAGAACAGACAAGGGCGACACTGGTGACCCATACCCCTCTGAGGACAGGCTCTCCAGCAGGCCCATGCCCCTGGGGTAAAGCTGTGTTAGCTCCTCAGGCAGGTCTGGAGGTGAGTGCGGCCCCTGCTCCGGGATGACAGGCAGGAAACCAGCCACACACACCCCCTGCACGCCCCACCCGCCCAGGCCTTCTGGAGTGTCTCCCTCCTGCCCCCTCAGCCCTGCACGCAGAGGAAGCAGGACAGCCACCTACCAATTTCGGCCCCAGCAGACTTGCCTGTTGCTAACACTCCAACATCTGTAAAGAAAGAAAACCCAGACTCTGATTAGAACAAAACTGCTGGCTGTGATCAGGCCAGGGATGGAGGGTTGAGCCCCTGTCCCCAGCCACTCCCTCCCCCACATCCGGGAAGGCCCTCCTGCTTGGCCCCCAGCCTCAGGAACACAGAGGCGGGCTGCTGGTTGCCACGGGGTGTCCTGGAACCTTGCAGGGATGTTAGAACCCTCCCCCGAACCCACACAGGGAGCGGGGTTCCCTCGAGTGGCTCTCGGGGTTCAGCCAGCTCTCTAATATGGTCTCCAAGACCCAAACTCTGACCCTTGCTGCCACTTTAGCTTCTTCTGTCATTCCCACAAGCCCTCTCACCCCAGCCATACTGCACTGCGTCCAGTCCCCACCCAGGCCGCAGGCTCTGCTGTCCCCGGGCCACCCCCTCTGCCTGGCCCCATCTTCTCGCTTCTCCTCCTTCCCCTCACCTCGGCTCCATGTTACTTCCTCCCGAGCCCCCACGCCTGGCTCAGCTGCCCCACGACCTGCTCCCCCTCCTGTGAAGCCTTCATACCCGACCACAGCATTTATTTAACAATGTTGCAGAGTGCTGCCGTGCTCCAGGCACCCTGCGGCCTGAGAGCCTCTCAGCTATTAATCCCCGGACTGCATCTTCTGGCCAGTCTCCCCACTGTGCTCTCCATGCCCTGTGGGGGTTCTGCCCCCCAGTATTCGACCCAGCGTCGGGTACGAAAGACGCATTAACAGACATTCTGCGAATGGGTGAATAACGGTGACAGAGCACGCGGCAGGGGTGCCTCACTCTTCGAGCCAGGAGGACTCCTGCCATCAGGAGACGTGGCTTCCAGGTGGGGGCCGTTGTCCCTGCAGACGGGCCCAGAAGATCTAAGGCAGAGTGGTAGGCCTTGCAGAGGACGGCGTACATTAATTGGCCACTTACTTTGAGGCAATACTGGGTGCGGCACTTGCATTAACACATTTAATACTCGCAGCAACAACTGTGGGAGATAGGAGCTGTTCTCACCTGCCTTTGACGAATGAGGAACCAAAGGCATTGAAGACTTGACAATGGGCCCAAAGGCCAAGAGAAGTGGAACGCAGGGTCTGAGCCACGCGACTTGCACTGAGAGGCCCCGGACGTCCTGCAAGGTCCAATCCCAGGGAGCTAAAAGAATGACCCCACACCCATTAAGGCCAAGGGCTGGAGGGGTTTGGGGGTTGGGGGTGATGAGACCCAAGCCTGGTTCTAGGTACAAGCTTCCAGGCAAAGGTAGAGAAGCCAGAAGTACTACACCTGTGGGGTTTGGGGCTGGATCTTCCCCAGTTTAGCTCCAAGACAAATCCACCTCCCAACCCCCCACCTCTGGGAGGCTGAAAAATGGCAGAGGCACTTGCTCAGTAAAGACATTCCCCACAGGACCACATCTGCTGACTACAGTCAGTGCTGCCTGGGGTGATGTGTTGGGTTGACCTCTTGCTCTGTGTGTGTTTGGAGGGGAAAGGATCATCGTAACGGAGGTTAGGATTTTTCCGCTGGCCTCACTTAGCAGATGGATAAAGCTGGGAAGTTGTGAAGCAAAGGTACACATCCTTGCTCTAACCACAGGTTGTCTTGGAAATTCAACGACTTCTGCCTTTCTTCTGAAATGCGTGCCCCTACGTGAGGCCCATCCACGCACACACATCACAGACACCCCCACGTACGATATGACCTCGGTCTCGTCCGTTCTCTGAAACTCTTACTGAGCTTCGTTGTTTCTTTACATTCCTTACATTAATCCTGCCATTCCAGCTAGGTTGAAAACTATTCCAAGGGGGCACCTGGGTGGCGCAGTCGGTTAAGCGGCCGACTTCGGCTCAGGTCACGATCTCGAGGTCCGTGAGTTTGAGCCCCGCGTCGGGCTCTGGGCTGATGGCTCAGAGCCTGGAGCCTGTTTCCGACTCTGTGTCTCCCTCTCTCTCTGCCCCTCCCCCGTTCATTCTCTGTCTCAAAAATAAATAAACGTTAAAAAAAAATTAAAAAAAAAAAGAAAGAAAACTATTCCAGGGATGGGACAAAAGCTTATATTTTGCAAATGGCTGGGTTGGGCTGTTTTGAGGGGCTGGGATAGGAGCTGACTTCCAGGTTGATGCCCAAACTTCAGAGCTGCATATGCTGTGTGCTCACCTTGGCTCCCTTCCTGACATCGGTCTGGCCCCCCTCTGCCATAAATGGACAGGAGGCAGGGGACAGGGCAGGGCAGGGCAGGGCATCAGCAAGCGAGGCCCGCCCACAAAGGGGACAGTCTCTCCCCTACCCCCTTGACACATGAACATCTTTCCTGGGTCCTCCCCTGGTGATCATCCCTCTCCACGTGGAGCATGCAGCGTAAAAACGTTATATGAGCCCGAGATGAAACTTGAATAGAGAAGGAAGAAAGAACACAGAGTGAGATGGAAAAAGTCAGAGAGCCAGAGAGAAAGAAACACAGAGACATGGTCACGCATGGGCACCCGGAGCCTATGCCACAGGAGCTCAGACCTCTGGCAGCAGGGCTGAGAAGGAAAAAGGAGAAAGAACATTTAATGTCACAGAAGGCCAGGTGCTGCCCTGGCTCTCTGGGCTTCAGGCTCTTCTACCACGTCCAAGGTCAGGGACTGAGGTCAGGGACTGAGAGAATGCCTTCCATGGGGCCACTGCTTTTCCACCTGCAGGCACAGGAACCCGGGCGGTGGACACATCCGGTCCCAGGAATTCCTGCTAGCCAGCCAGATGGCCACTCGGCGGCAGCCTTTCCCCTCCTTGGGGAGGGAACTCCCTCCCTGCAGCCTTCCCCCTGCACGCTCCACTCCGTGTCTCTGCCCCGCTCTCTAACAAGCCCCTGGGTGAGGATCTGTCATAAACACACTAGCCCAGCTGACCCCACCACCCGCCTCCTGCCAGGGTCTTGAGCTAGAGGAGTCCCTCCTGGGCCATAGACCCCCAGTGAGCCCCCAGTGCTAATTTCCCCTGACTCTGCAAACAGCTGGAGGATGGATGGGCCTAGCAGCACAGCCAGAGGCTTCCGGCGTGCCCCTGCGTTGAGACCTGTGCGAGCCCCAGGAGGAAGCTGCCGGGCACATTCTCTGCTGGAATTCTCTGGGTTCTCTTGCAAGCAGGAGGAGGAAGGTTAGCATCCAGAAGACCGACTCTCCAACCCAGGGGAGAGTCCAAGGGGACTGAGCAGGGGCTGGCCTTACCAAGGCCAGTCTCCCTGGGGGCACGCAGGGGCTGTGCTGACCGGTTTGCCAGGCGGTAGTGGGCACAGTGCTGGCCACATCTGAATTGACTGCCAGCACTCCCGGGACTGCCCACACTGAAGCAGGCGCAGGGGTCAGGAGCAGAGGTCCCGGAGCCCAGCCCTTGCTGCCACCTAGCACAGAGAGCAGGGGGCAGCCTCTAGATGGGTCTCCACCCTCACAGTCTTCCTGTGTGCCCAGGTGCTCTTGCCAAGCCACACACATGAGGCTACACTTGCCCAGGTCCCTGCTTCCTCCGCCTGCCCCGTTTGAACATGCCTCTGGAGGACGATATCCCTCCCCGCCGAAATAGCCAGCCTCCAGCCCTCTTCTCTGCATCTCCTCCCACCTCAGTCATGCAGAGCACGGTCTGCTTCTGCAAGTGGTTTCCAAACGGGAAGGAAATGGTCCCGAGACCTTGAGGCTCCCTGGGTCCCCTCCCCTGGGACGTGAGAGGGGAGCCTTCAGGGGAAGGCAGCAAGAGGGCTGCTCTCTGAGAGTGAGCTAAGGGCACAGCAAGGCTCTGCCCCATTCAGTTGGAATCTGACCCACTGAGAGCCCGTCCCTGACGTCTAGACCTCCTGCGCTGTCCATGACACCTGTTGGGCCCGCCCTCAGTGGGGGCTGGCACTCTTCACCACCCTTATTTGGGCAGGATCAGGCTATGTGGTTCCCGTTGTGGGGTAGTGGGCGTGCGAGAACTCAGATGTTGTTCTATAAGTAACTGAACTAAAAATAGAGAGAAGTTGCCCTCAGCGTTTGTCAATGGATGCCTGGTCATTTTCATCCTGGAACTTAAATATTGCAGAACAGCTCCTAACTTTAGATCTCATTCTAACATCCCCAGCCAGGGGAAGGGGTTTCAAATGTCGAGACAGGCATCCATCATCTCCTAACACAGTCTACACATAGGCATGAAGTGCCTGCAGTGTGCTCTGGGTAGGGCATCCAAGAGCAACCCAAGACACCTGTGCCCCGTAAAGGAGCTCACAGAGTGACAAGGGAGACAAAAAGAAAAATCGGAGGGTCAAAGGCGATGTCCAGCACTTCCTGCAAACCTCCGTCTCCACTAGCTAGAAGTCTAAATGGAGGTGTGCAGAATGGACACCTGCTGTGTCGCCTGCACACCCCTGCTCCGACCCCTCGGCTTCTGGCAGTACCTTGGCATTCCTTTGGGAACCACCTCCACGTGATTCGCCCAGGGCTGGCCCCAGGATGGATGCATGAACCCTACCTGATTAATTAGCATATTCCATCTTCCTGTCAGCAGTGATTGGTTGAGGGGTGGAGCAGGTGAACCAATTCAGGCCAGTAAGACTCAACTCTGGGACTTGGAGGGAAATATGGAGAAACAGGAGTACCTTCTGGAATTGGTAACTGTGGGGCTGAGGGGGGCCCACTGGATGGAGAGAATCTGCTAGGGTTGAAGCCCCCACAGAAGAGGGTCAAGCTGAGACCAAGTCTTAAAGACACCTTTTGAGGGCCTGAATCCAACTGTGCCTGAAACACCTCTTCTTGACTTTTCAGTCCCCTCAGTAAGGAAACACTTTCTTTATCTTAATCTAATCCAAGCTAAGTAACTGTCACCTGCCATCAGAAGACTCCTGATGACTGGGGTGGCAGGTCCTTCATAGAGCATCATTGGAAATCAGGTTGGCAAGGCAGGGAGGTGAGTAGAGGAGGCTGGCGGTGAACAAGTTGCTCACACCCCAGCCTCTAATAAACCCAGCCAGGATCAGCAAGCAAAGCAGCCACTGCACCTGCTGCTGTCTTTGATGCAACACCTTCCTTGTTCCCACGGAATGCTCTTACTTACCCTTCAAGACTTAGCACAGGGGCGCCTGGGTGGTTCAGTCGGCTGAGCGTCCGACTTTGGCTCAGGTCATCACCTCACAGTTTGTGGGTTCAAGCCCCATGTCAGGCTTTGCACCGACGGTGTGGAGCCTGGAGCCTGCTTGGGATTCTCTCTCTCTCTCCCTCTCTCTCTGCCCCTCTCCCACTCACTCGCACGTGTGTTCTCTCTCTCTCTCTCTCTAAAATAAATAAACATTAAAAAAAAAGATGTAGCACAAAGCCACCTCTTCAGGAAGTCCCCATTCTCTTCATTTGTTCAGGATCACCTCTGCCACCTTGTCACACCTCTGCACCTGCTCCACTCACACTGCCCGGCAGGTTGTTCTGTGGCAACAAAGGACCCCCTTCAGGATGATATGTGAGATTCCTCGGAACTCAGATTCTCTTCCTGTGAGATGCAGAGAGAAGATGGAAGGAGAGAACTCTGAGCTCTCTGGGAAGTGACCCTCAAAACCACTGAGCATGAAACCGGAAGTGGCTTCAAGTGATAAGCCTGAGTATCTGGTACTAAGTGATAATGACGGCTCAGAGGGAAGAAACGCTCAGCCAAGGAGAAACAAGTGACTTTTGCTCCTGCAACCCTGAGACGGGAAACACTCATGGAACAGACACGAAACACACAGATCGTATGTGGAACACACATGGAACACACATGGCTGCCGTTGCCGTGGATGCCTCTGTCTTTCCTGCCCGAGATCCCAGACCAAGTAAAGTGCAGCCAGGATCCCACTGGGAGAAAGGGTCAGAACGGGAATGGGAAGTGCAAATGGAAAGGGAACAGTCCAGATATTTTTCACACACAGTTTGATCCTGGGCCTCCCTTTTCTCATCCAAAAATGGGGACATAAGACCCGACTGTGTAGAAAGGACTCAGTGAGACAGCGTCTTTCTTTCTGCCCGTTTGTCCTGAGCCTCCCTGAAATGTAAGCTGATCTCGGGGGGCCCGCAGAACACAAGGTGTGTTTCTCTAGCTGAGCTGGTTCGGTGCTTGTGGGTGTTTGGTACCCCTTCCCTTCCACAGAGCTCGTGGATGGGTGCACTTTCCAGAAAGACCAGGCAGGTGGTCCTGGCCCTTTCACTCCTCCAGGGGGCTGTTTGATGCTACAAATTAAGCACATGAGGTCTGAATGTGGGAGGAAGGCTTCTGTCCTCTCCCAAATGGAACACCGGAGGAGCTCTGGGTTAGCCTGGGTGTGGAGCGCTCCAGCTACAGGCGGCGGCTGGGTGTGTGCTGGGGTCTAGAGCCTTCCTCTGACACAGCTCTGGATTTGCAGAAACCTTAGGCTCCCTGTTCACAAGCCCAGGAACCACCGGAAACTGTTCTTCCTCCATACCCTTTCCCCATCTTGTTAGACTGACTGCAGCTACCAGCTCCAAGTAATCCAGACTCGGCCGCTCCTCTCCCAGGGCTGAGGCGTCCCTCCCTTCCCATGAAAGCTCCCAGACCCGGGGCAGAGCCCACACCTGCCAGAGCCTGCAGGTTCCAGAGATAGAAAGTAAAAGGAAAGCTGAGGAGAGAGGACAGCTGAGCAAAGACAGCTCCAAGGGGGGGCCTCCAACCACGACCAGAGGGCACAGGAGTCAGACCACGAGCTCGGCAAACCCAGATCAGCACGGAGGCTGCAGCCGTGCACCCTGGCGCCTGCAGAGTGGGGAATTCCTCGCGTGGGGTCCCAGGAACACAAGGAAGCAAGCAGCCACAACCATCTAGGCAGACCACAGGGGCGTGGGGACAGGGGAGGAAGAGGGAGTCTTACCCCAGCCCAGGGGAGTCTGAGAAGGCCCCTGGAGCACGCATTATTCAAATTAAAAACGAAAGGACAAGTAGGACCTAGTGAAGACAGGGGCTGGGGGTGGGGGCGGCCGTGTAGTGGAACCAGGCAAGGGGAAGGTGTCCACGCAGAGGAAAAGGCACCAGCAAAGGCCAAGAGGCCGGAGGGGGAGCCAGGGCTTGGGAATGGAGAAGGCAGCTCAGCGAGTCAGAGCAGCAAGGGGGTAAACTAAGGCTCTCGGGGTTCTCCAGAGGATGAGAAAGGGACAGGACAAAGCCACCATGAGCAGGAACTAGAGTCTGGAGGCCAACAGGAAGAAAGAGGGGCTGACCCGAGGCTACAAAACACAAGGGAAAATACCTCCAGCTTCTAGAAATAGCATCCTAATTAAGAGGAAAACAATACTGGTGGGTGACCAGACAGTATCGAAACTTGTGCCTACTTTGTTTTTCCTGAGCAATCTTTGCTAATTAATTCTTAAAGATTCACACACGGGGATTAAAACACTCAGCTAAAGAAGCCAAACTGATCAATACCTTTCCAGGCTAATGGAGGGACTGGAGGCCGGGAGCCGGCCTCGGCCCAAGGTAGAACCAAGGACAAGGGCACTCCAGGAATGAGAAGCACTCCCAAAGGGGAAAGCCCCCCAGGGTGTCCCAAGTCCATGCTGGCCAGCAGGTGGTGACATCAAACGCTATCACACCAGGCAGGGTTGCTGCTGAAACACTGAAGGAGCCAGAAGTGCTGGAAGCCAGGAGGAGCTTCAGGCTGCCCTGGTGGGGTGGGTGGTGTTGTCCGGGGACGGCGGGCCCAGCAGGCCCACTGTGGGAACACCCGGCTAACCCTACACATGCTGGTTGAGGGGGTTGGTCCATCTTTGAATGTCTCTGTGGGAGCATAAAATCTTCATACGACTGAATGCATGGTGGGTGGAAAGGAATGATACTTGGAACCAGAAAATCAGAGTTTCCATTCTGCTACTGCTCAGCCAGTGGCCTTGGGCCAGGCGTGACTTGACTCCCAGCTCGGTGGCCCCTCTGCAACAGGGCTGACCACGGGAAGCCTGCCGAACGACACAGAGGGCGTTGCAGGGATCCCCTGAAGGTGTGTGGGCACCAACCGAGGTGCAGGAGGGAACCTTCCTGCACAGGCCCTTGGCCACCCACTTGAGATGGGGTTCTCGACTTTCCTAGAGGCTGTGGGAGATGGGGGGGGGGCAGAGCGTACCAGAAAGCAGCTCTAGGCAGAAACTCAGGTCAGAAAGGAGACTGTCATCCCCATCAACGTTATCAGAAGTGGCAGAGCCAAGCAGAAGCCTCCAGAAGGCTGTATGATTCCAGGTGGGGGACCGCCCACCCACTCAACCTTGGGGCCTCAGACCAGAGAAGGCCCGTTTGCAAGAGTGCCTTTTCAGAGAGCGCGGGGAGGCTGGAAGCAGTGCAGAATAACTAATTAATGATGGTAAAGTATTGTGGACGGGGAAAACGCTGCATAACCGCTAAGTGGTGGGGTTATTATTATTCATGCAATATTCATACTGTGCTCTTCAGCCTCTGAGAAGCTCCGCTCCGCAGTCCTCAGGGACCCGGCGGAGGGAAGCGTGTGCCCAGAGGGCGGGGTGTGGGACGACAGCTGGCCTGGTCCACAGGGAAAGGGCCATGACACTGCAGCAGAAACAGCAACACCCAAGCAACACAGGAGCCACAGGAGCTTAGCAATACCACAGCACCTGCCTCCATCCACCAGGACAGAGGTTCTCTGAGCTCTATTGTGTGCCAGGGTCTGTGCTGGGCATTTGTTTTTCAAGAAAACTCCTTAAAATTTGCAGGGCCGAGGGCATGCCACAAGTCTAAATAATTAAGAGTTCAAGATCCAGCCACGCATGGCCCAGCCCACGTGCTCCTGAGGGTCCTGCTGTCCACTCCCCATGGGTTACCTTTCCCAGGGGAAAGCGCTTCCCTGCTGAGGGCCTGAAGGCTAGCTGGTCTTCTGGGCAGAACAGAGGGATGTGGGGCCCGGCCTGGGCCTCCTGCAATGCCAGGACCCTGCAGGACTCATGACAGGGCCTGGCCCAGTCAGCCTTCCCAGCGGCCTCCTCCCCAACACCTTGCTTTCCTTCCTGGACTTCTGGCCAGAGCTGAGGCATGCCTCCCAAACTAGCTCGCCAAGTGGAGGAAGGAAGTGAGATTTCCTGGTTATCCGCCAAGGAGTGCCTGTTGGTCACTGAAATAAAAGCAGCCCCTCCCTTGCCGTCTAGTTTCCAGGCCCCCACAAGGCTAGGTTTCCTCTCTGGACACACCACCCCCCTCTTTGGGCCGCCTGGTGCACACACAAGTCCCCCTCCCATATGAATGTGTGCTGACCCAGTTCCTGAACTTTGAAAACACTTTATAACACCAAAAAGAAAAAAAAAGGCTTTGTATCTGGATATATGTGTGATATGGGGGCCCTTTACAGCCAGAGTGGGGACAAGGACCTCTCTCCTGGTGTCCATGGCCCTCATTTCTCCAGGAAGCCCCAGCAGGTCAGGGGCCATCTCAGGGTCACATGACTGAATAGGAGAGCCTTAGGGTTTGAGTCTGGGTCAGCCTGGCTCCAAGAAAGGGACTCACACCAGCACACAGGCTGGACAGTTTCTCAACGTGTCATGTGTGGCTCAATGAGTAGGACTCATCCGCAGTATGGGGGGATCTCTGTTCTCTGAGTATCTCCAGAGCCTTCTCTGGGTCAGCTCCCACCAACACTGTCTTCTGTGAGGCTCATCATGGGCCAGCCACAAGCCATGATGGATGCCAACACCTCAGGTCACATGCCGCTTCCAATGGGGAAGTGGGTATAAGGCATGCAATGTGGCCTACAAGCCGGCAGACCCTGCTGGTGTGGCCCTAGACAAATCCAGCCTGTCTTCTCTCTCCCAGGAGGGTTGCCTACAGTCGACCCACCCGCCGCACCGCAGCCGGCAGGCTCTTCCTCCAGCTGCAGCAAATGCCCTGCGAGATAAGCCTCACCTTCCTCCCCGTGGCTCACCAAGCCCTCCTCCACTAGCCTGTGCTCACTGCTCAGCCTCACCCAGTTTTCCCCTCCAGGCCAAGCTGCCCTCCCCCTCCTGCCTCAGCAGGGGCTGCCCTCTCTTCTCAGAGCTCCATCCTTCCTGTCCCAACCAGATTGGTTCCCGCACCCCGTTCCTGCACCCAGTTCCTGCAGACTGGCTCCTGGAAGCTGAAGTTTCGCTTCATGCACCAATCAACTCACCAACAAGTGCTGGTGCGGGGCGTGTGCTTGGCGGTGGCCTGGAGACACCAGATCCTTGCCCCCAAAGAAGTCAGAGCACCGCGGGGGAACGAGATTCCCAAACAGGCACACAGGAAGGCAGATATGTGATTAGGATTGTGAGGAGATCTGTGAGGGAGCATCGCCAGGGCTCTAGGAGCAGCAGCACGAATCCCACACAGAGCAGGTGACTCATGAGGAGGCTTCAAGAACGGAACTTGACAGATATCCCAGGGGGCTGGGGCGCAAAAGCACGGGGTGACGCACGTGATGGGGCTGAGGAGGGCCTGTGGACACAGTAAACGCTTGGGCGTTGGCAGCAGGGGGAATCTGTTAAAGGATTTTAGCCAGGAAGGCACGTACACAATCAACTCTCACTCAGTAAGTCTCCTCCTCCAGGAAGACCTCCCAACACCCCAGTTCGGAACAGAGGTTTCTTCTCTGGTTTCCTCCGTGTTTCCTTCATCTCAGCACTTAACATACCACATTGCGACTGTCCTTCCTATAGACTGTCAGTTCCTTCAGATAGGGGCCTGACGTTGTATTGCAGCAGAGCCTGACAGAAATCAATATTTGCTTAATGAAAGAGAAAGCCCCAGTGTCCATGTGTCCCAGGACAGCACGGTGGCCCAGGAGCCCAGCTCCACACCTTTCACCTCTTCCCCCGGACAGCAGCTCATTGACAACACGGCCCAAAGGTTTGCCTAGGTTTCTGAGGGGGTACAGCCAGATTCCAGGCAGAAATTCCCCAGCTGCTCATCCGTTTTGTTCAGATGAGCAGGAGAGAGAAAGCCAGTTCATCTCACTGAGAACCATTAGCCCCTTATTTAATGGAATCAAATTTAATAAAAGGAGCAGTTCAAGCAATTCTGGAGGATAAATGAGGGTCTGGATGTGACAGAGATGCTTACAGTGACTTTAAGGAGGAAGCACAAGTGGTTTAATTTGGAAGTGAGTGAAAAAGTCTGCTGATCTGTGTGCCAGCCGGGCCAGCTTCCGTCCAGGGTGCAAGGACCACGGGCAATTCCCAGCAGGCACTGTGCTGAGGTCACCCCAACCGCCCTTACCCCATGAGGCATGTTTCTCCCCTCAGGATCCCCTAGATCAGTGCCGTATGTTTGAGAGATGTTAAGTATCCCAGGCCCCTCCCCAAAGGGCTTCCTCCAAATCACCCATCTGCCTGGCCTCTTAAAAACTCATTTCAGGCCCCCATCTCTGGAATGCAAACTAGAATAGGCTCACTTTTCCCTATTCCTCTCATTAAGTATAGCTTAAAGCCTAGATGTTACACGAAAACAAACATAAGAAAATCCTAAAAGGTGTAGAGAAGAAGGCAAAGTGGCTGAGGACCTTGGGAGCCCCGCTGGACACAGCATGTGGCCTGAGGTCACAGTGTGGCTGCCACAGCTCCTAAAAATATGAGTCAATAAAACAGACTTTCGCTCTCCTCTAAGATTTCTAAATTATGTGTGACAGTTCAGGCTAAAAAGTAACACGTCTATTGTAGTTCTCAGTGTCTGTAGAGGAAATATTGAAGAAAGGGACAGAGACACAATTGCCTCTTTTCACTTGAACTGTGAAAATGTTGACAACAATAGATGGGGATACGTTATGTATACATAATGTAATACCTACAGCAACCACTAAAAAGGCTATGAAAAGCAATATGTTCGAAAACACTACAGACAAATCAAATAGAATTCTAAAAGATGTTCCAGTAACATACAGGAAGGTAGGGAAAAGAGAAATGAAACAGAACAAGGAGAAATCGAAATATAAAGTGGCAGACTGAAGGCTATAACATAACAATGTAAATTGTAAATGTGTACCAGTTAAAAACATAAAGTCTAAATAAAAAATGATTGAGCCATATTCTGTCTACAAGAAACTCACCCCAAACATGATATAGATAGGTTGAAAGTAAAAGAATGGCGGAAGAAATTCAGGCGTTAGCAAAAAGAAAAGAGGCATCAGTTATATTAATATCAGATAAATTTCAGAGCAAAGGAAATTATTAGGGCCAGAGATATTACATGACATTTTATTACATTTCATAATTATAAAAGAGTCGATTCACCAAATAGACATAGTAATCCTAAATATCTATAATCAAACAGCAGAGCTACAAAATATGTGAAACAAAAACTTATAACACTGAAAGGAAAAATAGACAGAGGCACAATTAGAGTTAAAGGCTTCGATCGGGGCACCGGGTGGCTCAGTTGGTTGAGCATACAGCTTCGGCTCAGGTCATGATGTCATGGTTCGTGGGTCGGAGCCCCGCATCGGACAGCTCAGAGCCTGGAGCCTGCTTCGGATTCTGTATCTCCCTCTCTCTCTACCCCTCCCCTGCTCACACTCTGTCTCTCTCTCTCTCTTAAAAATAAACATTAAAAATCAATCAATCAATCAAGGCTTCGATAACCCTCTCTCAACAAGTGGTAGAACAACTAGACAAAAAATTAATGATGATATGAAAAGAATTCAACAACACTATCAAACAATAGGACCCAACACCAGCAGAATAGGCATTCTTTCAAGCCCTTCTGTAAGATATACCAAGATATCTAGACTATATTCTGCATCAAACCTCAACTAAATTAGAGAAATTTAAATGATACAACGTGTGATCACAATGAACTCAACTAGAAATTGACAGCAGAAAGATAACAGGAAATTTTCCAAATGCTTGGAAACCAACAATACTTTAAATAATTCATGGGTCAAAAAGCAAGTCCCAAGGGAAATCAAAGTAGTTATTTACCAGGGCGCCTGGGTGGCTCAGTCGGTTGAGCGTCCGGCTTCGGCTCAGGTCATGATCTCATGATTTGTGAGTTCAAGCCCCGCGTTGGGCTCTGCGCTGACAGCTCAGAACCTGGAGCCTGCTTCATATTCTGTGTCTCCCTCTCTGTCTGCCCCTCCCCTGCTCATGCTCTGTCTCTCTCTCACTGTCAAAAAAAATAAACATTAAAAAATATTTATTTATCAAATGAAAATGAAGACACACATATCGGGGTTTGTAAGTTGCAGCTAAAGCAGTGCTGAGAGGGCAATTTATATCATAAATGTTTACATGAGAAAAGAGGAAAAGTCTTCAAACAATAATCTAATATCCCACTTGAAGAAACAGGAAGAACATGAAAATAAAGCTAGAAGAAGCAGAAGGAAGTAAATAATAAAGATAAGAGCAGAAATCAATGAGACTGAGGAGCACCTGCGTGGCTCAGTCAGTTAAATGTCTGATTTTGGCTCAGGTCATGATCTCACAGTTCACTAGTTCGAGCCCCACATCAGACTCTGTGCTGATAGCTCAGAGCCTGGAGCCTGCTTCAGATTCTGTGTCTCCCCCTCTCTCTGTTCCTCCCCTGCTCACACTCTTTCTCTCTCTCTCTCTCAAAAATAAACACTAAAAATTTTTTTTAGAAAAATAGATCAGTGAAATTGAAAACAGAAAAATAATAGAGAAAATCAATGGGGAAAAAAAACCCAAAAACAGTTCTTTGACAAACTGACAAACCTCCAGCAAGGCTGACAAAGGAAAAAGGAGGGATGACGCTAATTACCGGTATCAGAAGTTAAACAGGGATATCACTGCAGACCATGTAGACATCAAAAGGATAGTAAGGAAATATTGTGAACAACTCTACACACAAAAACTAGGTGACTTAGATAAAATGGACTAATTCCTCAAAAAGTACAAGCTGTCACAACTCACCCAATATGAAACAGATACTGTGAACAGCCCTGTAACTATTAAAGAAATTGAATTCATAATCTGCAACCCTCCAAAAAGAAATCTGCAGGCCCAGACAGTTTCAGGGGAGAATCCTAGCAAACGTTTAAAGAAACACTTACATCATTTATACACAAATTCCATCCAGAAAATAGAAGAGGAGGGAACACTTCCTAATTCATTTTATGAAACAACCTTACTTAAACATTAAAACCAGAGAAAAAATGGTGCGGGGGAAAAAAAAAAAACTACAGACCAGTATCCCTCATGAATATAGGTTCAAATAGCCTTTCCAAAATGTTATCAAGTAGAATTCAGCAAAATGAAGGAACTATACATCGTGACCAAATGGAGTCTATTCAGGGATGCAAGGCTAGTTGGATATTCCAAAACCCACCAATGTAATCCACCATATTAACAAGCTGAAGAATAAAATCACATGATCATGTCAAACGATGTGGGAAATGTATTTGATAGAGTTCTACAGCCACTCATGAAAGAATATTTGGAAGACTAGGAAGAGAAGGAAACATCTTCAACTTAACTAAGAAACTATAAAAAAACAACAACAACAAAAACAACAACAACAAAACAACACCCTGCAAGTAACATCTTACTTAATAGTGAGAAGCAAGACGCTTTCCCACTAACATCAAGAGCAAACAATCTGCCATCACCCCACCTGTTCAATAAAGGACTGGAAGGTCCAGCCGTCCAATAAGGCAAGAAACAGAAACAAAAAGCATACCATTCAGAAAGGCAGAAATAAGACCATTTGCAGATCTTGATGTATATACAGAATTGCAAGGGATCTAAAAACTAACACCTAGAATTAATAAGAGATTTCGTTAAAGTGGCAGAATACGAGATCGACATACATGAATCAATTACACGTCTACATATCAACAATTACACATAGAAAGAGCAAATTCACATACAACACAACTTACTATCACTCCCCCCCCCCAAAATACTTAGGTATAAGTCTAATAATGCATGTACAGGTCTCACATACTAGAAATTCCACAACAGGGGTGACTGGGTGGCTCCATAGGCTACGCGTCCAACTCTTGATTTCAACTCAAGTCACGATCTCATGGTTAAGTGAGTTTGGGCCCCACGTCAGGCTCCTTGATGTCAGCAAAGAGCCTGCTTGGGATTTTCTCTTTCTCTCCCTCTTTCCGTGCCCCTCCCCAGCTCGCTCTCTCTCTCTCTCAAAATAAATAAATAAACATTTTTAAAAAATCCACAACAGTAATGAGAGAAATAAAGAATGGAAATACAAATGGAAATACAAACCGAATTCATGGAAAACACAACAGAACAAAAATGTCCAATCTCCCCAAATTGATTTATAGATTTAATGTAATTCCTATCAAAATCCTGGCAAGATTCTTTTGTCGAAATAGATAAGATTATTCTAAAATTTACATGGAAAGGTAAAAGAAATAGAATTGCTAAAAAACTTTTTTTTGAAAAGTAAGGGTAAAGTAAGAGGGACCACTCTACCATCTTGAAACGTATATACCTACAGAAGTCAAGACTGTGTGGTACTGGCAGAGGGACAGACCCATATGCCAATGGAAAAGAAAATACGACCCAGAAATAGTCCATAGAAGTATGATCAACCGATTTCTGACAAGGGAGCAAAATCAATGCAACAGAGGAAGGATGGTTTTTCCCACCAATAGTTCTGGGGCAACTGAATATCTACAGGCAGCAATAACAACACCAATTAAGCATCCTGAGCTAAATTCACAAATAACTCTGGACGGCCCATAGATTTAAATATAAAATATAAAACTCTATAATTTTGTGAAAGGTGAAGTGGAAATGGGGTGATTTATGTCAAGGGATTTTTAAAGGGAACCAGGAGGCCATGAAGGAGATGGGGCTTATGTACATCCTCACCGGGTAGAACCATGAACTTTTGAATTGGGCCAAGCTGCAAATGTTGCAAGGACTCAGCCTGAACACCTACCCACCTGCTGTATATGGTAAGAGATTGCTCAGCGATAGCCTTAGTAACCAATTATATTCAGTCAAGATTACTTTTCTATTGCCGACAGCAATGGAAATTCTTTGTAAACAACATATAAGCACTCCCTTTGTCTTTAGACACCCTTGACTTCTGTCCCCTGGAGGGGCGCTATTTGGATTGCTGCCCAAACCTGTGTTTCCTGAATTGCAATTCTGAGGCCCCAATCAAGGCTTTTATTTTTGTTTTTATTTTCATTCTATTCTATTCTATTCTATTCTATTCTATTCTATTCTATTTTTTAGTTGACAACTTTTAAAAGAAAACATAAAATAAAGTCTTGGAGACTGAGGGTGTGCATGGTGAAAGCTTCTCAAATGGGATATCAAAAGCATGATCCATAAGAGAAAAAATATCAGCAAATTAGACTTACTTAAAATTAAGTACTTTTGCTGTGTGAAGAACTCTGTGGAGAGGATGAAGAGATCAGCTAGAGACTGGGAGAAAATATTTGCAGGTTGCATGTTTGACGAAGGACTCATGTTCAGACAAATTAAGAACTCTTAAAATTCAATAGAAAAGGAAAAACCAAGCAAACCAGTTAGAAAATGGGCAAAAGTCATGCAGAGAATTCTTGCTTGATCAAGACATTTTGCCTCCCCTTTCTGGGGTCATGACTTCTTCCTTCACCTTCTGCAGCCTTTCTGAGTGACCCTAGTGTATGGTTTTCTTTTGATACATTTGTTGTAAACTGTTACACAGCAAAAGAAACCCAGCAGTGAAGAATTCTTTCGACCTGGAATCCACACACGGCTCGACTCTGAAACATTGTGTTGGCAGGAATCTGAAACAGGGGAAAAGCTGTCAGGAAAGATTTTTACAAAGATCTCAGGGACTAAGAGCCAAGGAATAAAGTGATGACTTTGACTTGTAAGATAAAAACGAATTTAATTCTCTTTACCCAGGCCTCTGCCATCTTTTCATTATAAATTAAGGGGGGGAAAAGCCTCTGCTCTCTTCAATAACTCTGGCTCTTTCAGTGAAGAATGTTTTAGCCACTGGAACATAATTAAAGTGATATTGTATTTCTTTTATTATCATGATTATAATAATACATAGATTTCAGCGGGTGCTTTCCAACAGAATTAAAACAGAGACAGATGGCTGACGTTTTGGTTGGAATTAGAGACCATAGGAATATTTTATATGGCAGCCTTTTAAAGAGGAAGGTGCAAACCTCTGAGAAAATGCCTTAGAAATTTCACCAGATCTTATCAATAGCTATTCTTAGAACAATATTTTAGCAAAACTTAACAATATGGATCAGTTAGTAATTAAGTGGCAAATAATTTATTTAGAATTGTGACAAACATAATCCAAAATCTAGTTGTAAGTCTTTTATTATTATGTACATGAGCCTTTCTCAGATAGGTACCTTAATGCTTCCAAATGCAAAACCCTGAGAAGGACCCAAGAGCAGTTATGCTTTTTCTAGCACGAAATGGATAACTGAAATCATTAGACTATCAGGCAAACTCAAAAATGAGGAATGTTCTGAAAAAAAAAAGGAGATGGAAGCTTCTAAAATATCAACCATAAAAGACAAAGGTTGTGCCGATGTTCCAGGTAAAGAAGGCTAAAGAAACAAGGTTACCAAATGTAACACCTTCCACTGCACTGGGTCCTTTGCTGAGCTCAGTGAAAGCTACAAAGGGCATTGGTGGGTGCGCTGAAATACTGAGACAGTGGAAGGACTTTGTCAATGTTAACTTTCCTGTCGTTGATAACTATGCTGTGGTTATGCAAGAGATGGTCTCTATTCTTAAAAAATACACACTGACATGGTGCCTGGGTGGCTCAGTCCGTTGGATATCCGATCTTGGCTCAGGTCATGATCTCACAGTTCCTGGGTTCCAGCCCCACATCGGGCTCTGTGCAGACAGCTCAAAGCCTAGAGCCTGCCTCAGATTCTGTGTCTCCTTCTCTTTCTGTCCCTCCCCTGCTCGCATTGTCTCTCTCACAAAAATAAATAAAACATAAAAAAAAAAGAAATATACACTAATGTATTTAGAAGTTAAAAAAAAATATGATATATACAACTTACTCTCAAATGGCTCTGAGAAAAAGATCTGTCTCTCTCTAAATATGTGTGTGTGTGTGTATGCGTATATACATATATATTATATGTGTGTGTATATATATACACATAAACATATATAATATATATTAATTTGTTTTATATAAACATATCTCTCTATAGACAGCACATAAGATAAAGCAAACCGTAATTTGATTAAGAAGTCAGCAAATCATATAGGTGTTCTTTGTATGATTTATTCTTAAAACTTTTCTTTAAGTTTGAAACTATCTTGAAATAGAAGACTGAAAGAACAGTTTTAAAAGTCATGTCAGTTTTCCATGATGACACTACTACTTTCTATTCTCAGCTGGGAGGCAGTTTGGTATTAGAGCTAAAAATACAGCTTTTTGGCATCAAAATATTTGCATTTGAATTCCAGCAGTCCCACTCACCTGCTGTGGTGACCTCTGGTAAGCTACTTTATCACTCTGCGCCTCAGTTCCCTCATCTGTGAAATAGGCATGCTGATAAGAGCATCTGCTTTGTGGGCTATTTGTGAGAAACAAATGAAACCTACATAGACGTGCCGGGCGAGGCACCATGCTCAGAATCAGCTTTCAGGAAGTGGGTCGTTATGATGCTTTCCAGAAAAGCATTCTACATGCAAGGGAGAAGCCACAGTAAGAGCTGAGTTTAATGCCAAAGAAGGAGGGGGAAAGGGCCAGGGAGAGGGAAAGGGAGAAAAAGGAGGAGGCGGGGGGAGAAGGAGGGGAAACAGATGAAGGAGAAGGAGGAGAAGAGATCTTACCTACAAGTTACCAAGACTCTAAGCTACAGTAAATAAAACAGTGTGACATGACTCAACACAGACATATGCAAAACGTGGCACAGAATAGGAATCCCATTAACAGTTCAAACACTCATTAAATGGGTGTAAAATAGAAGAAGCATGGCGAAGCAGGAGAGAAAGGAAAGATTGTTAAATAAATGATATTGAGACAATGGATGTTTTATACCCCCCAAAAAGTAAAACTGGATCCTTTGTTTAGGCCACACACAAAATAAATTCCAAACAAATTAAAAGTCCAATTGTGAAAAATGCAACTGCTTCAAAGTAAAACAAAACAAAACAAAAAAAGGCCAAATTCTTAGACAAGACAGAAAAACCAAACACACCAAAAGTCAAAGAATGAAAAATGTGACTGTATCACATTTAGAGACTTCCGCAGAGCAAAGTGCGCCACCAAAATAAAAGATAAGCAATATACTGAGACAGCATATTTGTGAAAAATATGTAAAAGACCAATAACGAAAGAAAAATAACAAGAAACTTTCAGAACAAAGAATCCTGGCTCTCTGGTAAACATACATTACATATTCTCACTAGTAATCAGGAACATGTAACCTAAAAACTTGGAGATAATATTTTACAACTCTGATAGGCAAAAAAAATGAAAAGTCTGACGATACTGAATCTTACTAAATCTGTAGAGGGACAGAGATGTCCAGATCTCACTAACGGAGAGCAATCTGGCAATATCCAATAAAGGGAGAATCGCGCATCCCCATGACAATGACACCTCTTCCAGACTGTCTCCCAGAAGAATGAGGGTTCTAGAAGATGGAAAGGCCCATTGCAGCATCGGCTACAGAGGCAAAAAGTTGCAAACAACCCAAATCTGTCAGTACCAGAATGCATGACTAAATTATGATACAGTGTTGCATCAGAATCCAGTGGGCAGTTGAAACAGATGTATGTGATCAGAATGGGGAGCTAATGCAGCAGGTTGAGTATGCTATGGTGACATTCAGGTCACAAGTTGAACACCTAGAAAGCAGCACAGGAAGGAAGTACAGAGGTGCTGTTTCCTCTGGAGGAGAGAGGAAAACCAGACAGAGGAGGGGAGCCTAAAGGGCATTAACTCCATTTGTGACATTCCGTTTCTCTGATGGATGCGTTGATTTACCTATCTCCCTTCAAATCCATGCATCTAAAACAACCAGCTGAGGTTTTTAATGTGTAATTCAAGGTGTTGAGTCCATATGTTCATTACATGGATCTCAGTTTTAAAAATAGTTTTAGAATACTTGAAAATTGGTTTTCCCAAAACTCTGCAGCTACTCTGGGGGGGGGGGGGGGCGGGAATAGTGGATCATGCAAGCCTTGACCTTGGAGTCATGCAAGCCTTGGAGTCTATAGGCAGAGATGCCTACCATGTCCCCAGAAGTCCTCACACACAGCTCTCCCACATATCCTGGGGTGGCCAGCCTGGTCACCTGCCCTCAGTTACAGGGTGTCACTCAGTAATCCTCAAGATCTCTTTCACCAGCTTCTCATAAAGTCTCCACTATTTCTTACAACTTTCAACAGGCTATCATGCTATTTTTTGTTGCACAGAAATTTATTTGGTATTAAGAATATATATAAGATCATTATGAAAAATTTCAATCCAAAGAAACTAAAAGATGCCTCCTTATCCTATTTCCTAGAAAGAGTAAAAGGAAACAATTAACAATTTGCTGTATTTACTTCCAGTCAATTTTTGGAGAGGCAAGCAAACATATTGCAAAATATAACTACCTAACAATAACTCTGTAACTGTCACTTTGTCACTTCTCCTCTGTCCATGTCAGTTCCGAGAAAATTATGTCTTTTATGTAAACATATTGGATATCATTAGAAACATTCAAGTATAATTGATTTAGCCAGATTCCAACTGAAAATCACTTGTTTCTGGTTTCCACTGGGGTCAGCAGTGCTGAAGCACCCCATTAAATATTTTGGGGAGGTTTTATCCTATTATTTCAACAGGATAAGTACCTGAAGGTGGAATTTCCAGATAAAAGATTGTGAACAGCTTACACTTTGCTATGTATTGTCAAATTGCCTTCTGAGAAAATTGGTTCAAGTAGTGTTCCAAATATCCAACAGTGAGTGCTCACCCCATGGCAGATACCAGGTACATGCTTTAAATGTGGTAACAGACTTGAGTTCCCTCAATAGCCCTATGAGATTGGTACAATCATTATCCCCAACTTACAGATGAGAAAACTGAGCAGAAAGGATCAACAGCCCATTCACATCCCAGGACCGGTAAATAGCAGAAAAGGATTAACATTCAGCAGGTGTAGAGCTAGATACATACTCCAAAATGCTACTTTCTCTACTAATAATATGTGAAAACACTAACCGGCTGTGATGTCTCGGCCAACGAATTAAAACCCCATCCATAAAGTGCAGATCATGGTGGGACCTCTTTCATAAATCTGTCGTAGGGATGGAATGAGCTAACTCGAGTGTTTAGGGGAGTATGCAGCCTATCGAGCGCACTCAAAATGTTAAATGTGGCTATTTGTTTTACTATTTGCGACCTTCAGCATTTTCAAGGTGTATTGTTTGTTTGGATTTCTTCAGCAAGCTGCCTGTTTGTACAATATGCACATTTTTTTCATTGGATTTCTTAAATTTAACTTCCTCCCCCTTCCCCCAGGACCCACTGGTTTGTATATCTAGGTAAGGTCAAAAGCAGACACGGGTTAGAATATCTGCCACCTTCTGCCGCTTTACGGAGCACACTTTGCATTTTCTGCCCTACACACTCTGAGTGCTTGATTATTGATTCTAGCCACCCCCTCACTGCCACTGCCACTCGTTACATGTGCCCATTTCCATGTGTAAACTGATAGATGCTGAGGCTCTCTGACTGACAGGCTAGCTCCCAGAAAGCCAAAGTCTTTGTTCCCTCCCAGGCTGGGTGCCGGCTTCAGGGACGTGGGAATAACACTGCCATGTCCAGGATACAGGCTGTTGCTTCCCCGACAGAAGATTAGATCCAAAGACAGGCTGCTTGCCTTTGAGTTTTGACCCAGTGCAAGTTCTGAGAAACAGCATCTTTGTGGAGACGAGGGACTATTTTGTTGCCTTTTTAAGAGATAACAGTTAACGTCAAAGGGAATTTTGCAAAGTCCCATGGCTCTTTCAACCCTGTCTCTGTCTACACATATCTCATGTCTAATCATCATTCTATGCCTCGGTCCCTATCTCTCTTGTTTTTTTCCTCCCTGTCTGCTTCTCTGGTCTTCTATCTCTCCCTCTGTATCTGGCCCTACTTTTCCGTTAGTCTCTGCCTTTCTCCCTTCTTCCTGCTTTTGATGCACAGAACTAAAGATGACTTTAAAAAAACCAGGATGTTTCTGGGTGACTAAGAGCCTACTCCGCTCCCCAATAAGACTGATTCACCACTGACTATAAAGAAGCACCTACCTCCCCACATTTTCTCATTTTATGTAATTATTTCGGTTTGACTTAATTAAATGGAGCTTAATTTTCATACAATTCTGGAAGGTAGGCATTATTATCCCCCATTTTACTGGTTCAGAAACTGAGAGAGAGTCTAAGACGCTTGCTGCCGTTTGGTACCAACGGAGCCATGATTTGAAGCCAGGTTGGTCTAAGTCCCAAGCCCAAAGCTCTTTCTACCACATGACCCTTTCCTGTTCCCCTCTGGCCCAGAAGAAGCCTTTGTAAGTTTCAGCTGGAAGGAAACAAACAAAAATCATTTTCACTGCCTTGTGTCTCAAACTGAGAAAAGCTGTCTATTCAAAGGGACTCATCTGTGCTTCAGGGACTGAGCCCCAGTGAGCTAATGCTCCCCCAGTTTCCCACTCATTGAGGCACCCCTGCCATGGACGAGTCACATCCACCCTGTCTCTGCATTCCTCACTCACCTAGGAGAAGGAGGAGGGCTCTCAGCATGCTGGCCCCGAAGCCCATGCTGGCTTTCTGCTCCTGGCTCCCCTCCGAGCAAGCACTGTGGCTGTCTGACCCAAGGCTGTGAGGGACAGAAGCCACATTCCGCGTGACAGACAAGGCGGAAGCTGCCGCCACGGCGGCAGTGGGGAGGCTGCTCAGTTCCTCTCAGCTCTGTCGAAGGGCAGGGCTGAGGGAAGTGCGTGTTGCCTTTGCCCTGTCAGTCGGTGGAAGGGAGCAAGCCCACGGTGAGGGCTCACTGAGGCACGCTGGGGTACTAGTTATCACCCAACACTATCTCCTGTGATCTGCCTCCCACCACACACACACAGCACAGGAACAGAAGGGCACCTGGGTGCAGAATCTTGCCCACAGACCCAGGCCGATAAGTCTGGGAGGGGGGTGTGGGCAAAGTTGGTCAACATGGATGTCCGGGTCCTGCAGAAACCCCCACGGCTTTGGGTCAGGGACGACACCTCTGAGTCTGGGGAGGCCTATGACTCTCTTCTCAGAATAACATTTTTGATGTCCAGAATAAAGTAGCTAGGATCATAAAAGAAACCAGTTATGCTGAATCCAAATATTTATCCAATATCCAATAAAAAAGACTTATGATATGGAAATGTAGGTGCTTCTTTATCTGCACAGTCAACAGCAAGGTCTAGCTCAGGTGCAGTAACTACCACCATCCTGACATCATGACAAAGGTAAAGGATATTTAGAGCTATCTGCACCAGCTAAAATGTGGATGGAAATAGGGGCGCCTGGGTGGCTCAGTTGGTTAAGCGACCACCTTCGGCCCAGGTCATGATCTCACGGTTCGTGGGTTTGAGCCCTGCGTTGGGCTCTGTGCTGACAGCTCAGAGCCTGGAGCCTGTTTCAGATTCTGTGTCTCCCTCTCTCTCAGCCCCTCCCCCACTCTCACTCTGTCTCCCTCTGCCTCAAAAATAAATAAACATCAAAAAATTAAAAAAAAATATGGATGAAAGTATCTGCAGTTCCTACCAGCAGTGAAGGCGCCCATGCAGTAATATCACTGTGGTTTATTGGCTATCCTCACATTGGAAAGGACCGTTAAGTTTCCACGAGAGGGTAGAGGCCTGAGATGTGATGTTTTCCCCATCCACGTTCACAGAGCCCACGGTAAGCACCCAACGCTGGAAGACCCTTGGTTGTCAACACAGGCTCGACCAGCAGACTTGGGGCCGTGTGTTTCCATACTTCTCCTTGACATCTGCTTGACTGTGCAAGCCTCCAGCTCGAATGTGCGAGAAATCTCACTTTCCAAAATGCAAAGCCCCTTAATGACAACTGTTGAGCCCCTTCCAAAGGGGCAGACAGCAGTTAACCTCTTTGTCATGCTCAAGCTTCCTCTGCCAAATCCCTAAAACAGCTAACTCACGGAGCACTTTTGTCCTTCTGAGTCTCATGTAAACGATGGACACGAGCAGGGCGGGCCGTTCGCCAGAAAAAGCAGTTTTCTTCGCTTTGGTGCCTTAAGGTTCCGTCCCTCTATCCAGGCACACTTTATTTCATACCAAACACTTTGGGTCAGTCTTCACCTATGCCAGGAAACATACTCCCTCTGGCTTCTCCTGAAACGTGTGCACTTTTTTTTATTATTATTATTTTTTAAGTAGGCTTTATGCCCAGCAAGGAGCCCACCGCAGGGCTGGAACTCACAACCCTGAGATCAAGACCTGAGCTGAGGGGCGCCTGGGTGGCTCAGTGGGTTAAGCATCGACTTCGGCTCAGGTCATGATCTTATGATTCATGGGTTCGAGCCCTGCCTCGGGCTCTGTGCTCTCAGCTCGGAGCCTGGAGCCGGCTTCAGATTCTGTGTCTCCCTCTCTCTCTGCCTTTCCCCTCCTCACACTCTGTCTCTCTCTGTCTCAAAAATAAATAAAAAACAGTAATTAAAAAAAAAAAAAGACCTGAGCTGAGATCAAGAGTCCCATGCTGAACTGACTGAGCCACCCAGGTGCTCCATGAGACGTGGGAACTTTTAAAACTTTCATCCCGCTTAATGGAGATGTTGGTGGAAGAAATATTTCGCTTCCTAAGCAAACTGTAAGGCCATGCCAGTGTAGACATGGTAAGCCATAGGCAGGGGCTGGGGGACTGCAGGAGATGCATCAGGGGAGCTGCAAGCAGGCCTTGGTTTCCCGGTGCACAAAGAGGTCCATGTTTTGTGAAATCATATTTGTAAATGTTGGTACTAATTTTAAAATGTTTTTTACATGTGGGTAGGTCAAACCAGATGTTGGTATGTAACTCCACCTCTAAAATACTTCTTGAGAGCGCTTCCAGGGCTCAACCTCTCATGTATAAACCAAGACAGGAAGTTCCTGTGGCAACTTCTGCTTTTTACACTGCCACAATCTCCTGCGACCGGAAAAGTCAGTGTCTGCTACCTACTTGCATGGAGAAGAAGGAAATACAGACACTCAACTGTCCCATAAGCTAGGATCCGTAAAAAAGACCTGACACCTAGCCAGCGCACCTGGTTATGAAGGGGATCTCAGTGGGGTGTGATGCCCCCCACCCCGCCAGAGTGGGTACCCCACCCCATGCTCTTGTAACAAATGCCTCATTCTGAACCTGAGTCTGCTCGTGTCACGGCGGTTGGGATAACCCCCCTGGACCAGGAGCCTGTGAAGGCAGGGGCCAGAGCACCTAGTCCGGTGATGGACACAGCACAAAGTCTCAGTGATGCTTGCTGAATAAAGGATCAGTTTATTTGCTTAGCTCACACCCGGGCTGAGCCAGCCCAGCCTGTGAGTGAGAGGGTTGTGGACCTTGCCTTGGTCAGGAGGTAACCTACTCTGCCAATCCGAAGAGAAGGAGAGCTCAGCTCCGATATTCCTCAGGGTGCTGCCCTTCCTCCAATGTGGTCACCATCAGACGTTGGGAGCTCCTATCCTCCCCCCTGCCACAGAGCACACAATTTGTACCCCAGATGCCTGGAGTGCAAGATGGGAAAAACCATCAGATCCACCATCATTACAGGAGATTTTTAAAAATTAAAGACAGGGCAGATTGGAAACATATTGATCTATCGAACTTAAAAAGAACTCTTTGCCCAGCAATTAAAAAAGAGCTATTCTTCTCAAGTTCTCAAGCATGCGTGCAATATTTACAAAAAAGGAAAAAAAGAAAACAACAACAACAACCACATCTGGGCCATGAAGTAACTCTCAAAAAATTCAAAGAATGGCTGACATACAGATCACATTTTTTGACACAGTGCAATCGAATCAGATGACAGTAACAAAAAAATACATGCAGTGCCCTTATGTTTGGAAACTTAAAAACACAATTCTAGGTAACTCAGAAGTCAAATAAAAAATTACAGTGAAAGTTAAAAATAGCTAGAACCTAACAATACTGAAAACGTTTCGTATCTGATTTTGTAGATTGCAAGTAAAACAATAACTAGAAGGAAAGGATATAAATACTTAGAAAAGAGGGTTGAGAAAGGGATGAGCTAAGCAAGCAAGTGGAGAAGTTTGGAAAGAATAAACCTAAGAAAAGGCAGGAGAAAGGCAATAATAAATATGAAAGCAGAAATGAATAAACCAGAAAGTAAAGTTTCTCTTTCTCCCTTACGTCTCTCCTCTCCTGCTTCCACGCACTGGCAATCTCTCTGAGGAAAGAAAGAAAGAAAGAAAGAAAGAAAGAAAGAAAGAAAGAAAGAAAGTCTAAAATAGCCAAACTCATAGAAGCAGAGAGTAGACTGATGGTAGCCCAGGGCTTGGGGAGATGATGTTCAAGGGGTACAAAATTTCAGTTATCCAAGATGAATAAATTCTGAAGATCGGAAATGTGAATGTAGTTAACAATACTGATTACGTGCTTAAAATTTGCTAAGAGGACACATTTTAAGAGTTCTCATCACAAGAAAAGAACACGGTAACTATGTGAGGGGATGAGTGTGTCAGTTAGCTTGATTGTGGCAATGATTTCACAATGTGTATCAAAACATTAACGTATAAAATTTTTATCTGTCACTTATACCTTGGTAAGGACGGGGAAACAATCTTCGATAATGCTAAAGTTAAATTGAGGTTGTGGGAAAAAATAGGATATGAAATCTTTGTCAACAATTTTCTATTCTCTGGGAAAGTTGAAGATTTGTTTATCATAGGATTCAACAATTCTGCTGGAGATATAAACAGGGACACTCTAAGATCTGTACATTCAGAGACATACAGAGCAAAACATTTATTGAGTGTAGTTTATAATAGCAAAAAAGACCTCGAAAGAACCATGAAACCCATCAACAAAAAATGGGCAAGTGTTCACTATTATATAGCTCTAAAAATGAATAAACTACTTCCACACGGACAACTTAGATAAATCTTAGAAATATAATATTGTGTGAAAAATCAAATTGCAAAAGGTGACAATTAGAATGATACCGTTTTTACAAAGCACAGAAACAAGCAAAACTAAACAATAGAGAGTTTAGGGAATACATACAGTTTCTTCATTAAATAATATTTTTTAAATCATTAGAATGATAAACACAAAATTCAGAAGAGTGGGTAGATAAGGAAAGAACACGCAGCAGGATACAGAGGTCATATTCTAGCTCTTTAACTGTGAGTGGGTGCATGGGTATTTGTGTTATTATCATGATTTGTTAGTAGAAGATTATATGCGAGTTTTTTCCAGATAAGTCCTGGTTTATGTGCATTATCTTGGTGCGGCTATAATAGCATCTCCTTTCATTCCCAATGGTTTGACAGAGGCCAAAAAGTTTAGATCATAAATTATATGGTCTCTTTATTCATAACTCCTTGTTAAAGACTCCATAATTAATTTTTTAATGTTTATTTATTTTTGAGAGAGATACAGAGTGCAAGTGGGGGAAGGGCAGAGAGACAGGGAGACAGAATCCAAAGTAGGCTCCAGGCTCTGAGCTGTCAGCACAGAGCCTGACACAAGGGCTTGAACCCACAAACCGTGAGATGACCTGAGCCGAAGTCTGAAACTTAATGACTGAGCCACCCAGATGCCCCCCCTTTTTAAAATGTTTTTAATGTTTATTTTTGAAAGATTCCATAATTTAAATGTAATTAAAAATATTAATACTAGCAGAATTGTTTTGATAGAAATTTAAATTATTTCAATCATTCTGGTCATAAGTGTCAATAGCTTTAAAAATTTACACAAGTTTTGACACATTAATCCCACTTTAAAAAGCATATTGAAGGAAATAATTGAGCAAACGAAGGATGTGTAAATAAGGGTGCTCACCACACAATTTTTGAAAATTAAAAATCAAACGACAAATAAAGACAAGAACCAACCTAAACTGGTCCATGTACATAACGAAATAGCAGACAGGATAGCGTGTAGCGATAAACGTATACCTTTACCTTCATCAACTGGCTTGAGTTGCTAAGCAAATTTGCATATGTATCTGTTTCCAGGGAAAGAAGGACGGTAAAGATTGTAGACAAACATGGCCAGTGGTTACAGCCCGTTTGTCCAAAACCTTGTGCAAATTGGGGCGCCTGGGTGGCGCAGTCGGTTAAGCGTCCGACTTCAGCCAGGTCACGATCTCGCGGTCCGGGAGTTCGAGCCCCGCGTCAGGCTCTGGGCTGATGGCTCAGAGCCTGGAGCCTGTTTCCGATTCTGTGTCTCCCTCTCTCTCTGCCCCTCCCCCGTTCATGCTCTGTCTCTCTCTGTCCCAAAAATAAATAAAATGTTGAAAAAAAAAAATTCAAAACCTTGTGCAAATAAAGAACAGCACGACTTTGGACTATGGTTAGCAGAAGTAATAAGGTAAAGTAAGAGATGTGTGCATTCGGAAGTTGGCTACAGGGAATCCTGTACATAAACGTGATCCCATCTTACCATAAGTAATTATATGTGTTGTTGTTTTAATATTATTTCCTGATTATAAAAATTATATTTATGCCTTTACATATATATGGCTTAATTTCTTTCCCTGTTTTTGCACGGCTGTACATAGGTCTGTTGCTGACCCAAGAATAATATTGTAATTCTAAATTTTCTCGAATACAGCCAGGTCATGATAAAAAGTATAAAGTCCATTAAAGTACTAATGCAAATTTCATTATTAAAGTAATCGATCTTGAAATAATGAAACTACCAAAACTGAAAGCAACTTTGATTCTGAATTTCTCTCCAGTGCCCCATGGGAGCTAAGGAGCTGGACATTCACCAAAGCAACTTTGGGGAATAAAGCCATGTTCAACAACAGGAAGCCCCTTTGGCTCAGGGTCTCGTGGCCAAAGAAACCTAGGAATGGCCTGTTAAGATCCCAGCTCAAAGGGAGCTCAGGGAATGGATCATCTTTCTCAGGCTGAGCATCCAACCTCATTTATACTTGGCCATGTGCAGCCTGTGTGAGAATTAGGACATTATGGTGTATGCAATATTTCCCACACTATTGAAAAGAACTTAATTCTCAGCCCATATGTCTTATAAAATTGCAAAAGTTTCAATTTATCAAATAGAAAATCAGCAAAAATACAAGCTACCCAGACACCCTGTTTCTTTTCTTTTTTTCTTAAAAAAAATTTTTTTAATGTTTATTTTTGAAAGAGACAGAGACAGAGCTTGAGTGGGGGAGGGGCCGAGAGAGAGGGAGACACAGAATCTGAAACAGGCTCCAGGCTCCGAGCTGTCAGCTCAGAGCCCACGTGGGGCTGGAACTCAAAGACCGTGAGATCATGACCTGAGCCAAAGTCGGTTGCCTAACCAACTGAGCCACCCAGGCGCCCCCCAGACGCCCTGTTTCTTGACTTCAACCTTTTTTTTTTTTAACGTTTATTTATTTTTGAGACACAGAGAGACAGAGCATGAACGGGGGAGGGTCAGAGAGAGGGAGACACAGAATCTGAAACAGGCTCCAGGCTCCGAGCTGTCAGCACAGAGCCCAACGCGGGGCTCGAACTCACGGACCGCAAGATCATGACCTGAGCCGAAGTCGGCTGCCCAACCGACTGAGCCACCCAGGCGCCCCTTGACTTCAACCTTTAGTAGAGGATTGTCTAGCATCTGGGCATCTCAGGTGACGATGCATGAAGCTTCTTGAAGAACACTAGCAAACATCTCACACTCTGCCTCATTTTCTCAGGAGGAATTAAGTGTTTTCCTAGGTCCCTGCCTAGGATGTGAGCCTTGAGTCATCTACAAAGTCCCAATTCACAGATGGGATTCTGTCCTGGAATCACAAGAGTTTAACATAAACACCATTTCCTTTGTATTAACAAATGTCACCATATAAATAAAGATTCCAAAAATGCGACCTACATGAAAAATCTCTTCTTATCAACACACACCCAGAGATCTAACTTCTTGGGGAATATTCCCACAAGGATATTGCTAATTAAAGCACTAAGACGTGGGGTGGAGACAAAATTTTTGGAGAAACCATTTGGAGTTGAGTCAGGCTTTTAAAAAAGAAATTTAGAGTCAGCTATAAATGTCATGATTAAGAACACAGACTTGAGGTCAGATGACCTTGACCCTGAACTTAACCTCTCTGCATCTTAGTTTCTTCATTTGTAAAAGAGAAATAAAAATGTTATAAGGGTGGTTATAGGAGCAAATGCATTAATATATCTGAACCTCCTAAAAAAATGATTGCCACATTGTAAGCGTAAGTGGTCGTTGTTATTGTTATTTTTGTAACGTTGACTTATAAAGAGTAAACTCAAGTGTGAGTGAGCTATAAAATAAATATTACAAATCTGTACAATGGGGGGGGGGGGCTTACAAACTTGGAAACTTATCGCATTCCCTCATAGATTAGCATAGAGTCCCTTACAGACCAGATAGGGCTTCTCGCAGAAAAGTGAGAAGACTGGGGAATCCCAAGGGTCTAAAGTGAAAATTGTGGGGAAACCTCATGGAGACAGAGGTCTCAGGGTGTGCATGTAGGAAATGGTGAAATGAAAGGTCTGGGCACCCCAGACCCAGTTTAGGCTGGTGGGGAGCTTTTTACTTGAGCTACCCTCCCCTAAATTGCCCAGAGGAAACACAAAGACAGCAGAGCCAGCCAGAGTCATGAGTTGTCATCAGTGCTGCATTAAAGGGAAGGGTGCCAGGGACAGCAGTGGATGCTGACGGGCCTACACATTCTAACACTATTTCCACCCCTTCCTCACCCTCTATACCCAAAGGACTTCATCATGGAGGCCACATGATTCTTAGAACTGAAAGGAAGGCCAAGTTACTGAGCAGTCCCATGAAGGCTCAGGAGGAGGGGAGGTATGCAAACGAGTGCTTGAACCCAGGTCATAAAGCCAAGCAGCCCCCACCTAACCTGCCCCGACTCTCTCAGAGAGGCTCACATGAGCTGGGATTGTGTTGCCGCTCTGGTTCATGTCGCGAGCCAGGGCAGCGGGTCGTCCTGAGGTCATACGTTCACAGGGAAAAGTAATGAGATATCTGAACAGCACAAGAACTAAGTATGAAAAGCAGAAAAGCTAAACATATGATGACAGAAGAATCAGAGTTAATGGAACAGTAAAAAGCACAATAATTTAGCATAAGCATAAAAGATATACCCGAAGAGATAAGAGAGGATATTGGAAACATTAAGCAGAAACAAGCAGTTATGAAAAAGAAGAAAAATGAAATCACTGGGTATGAAAGTATGTAATTAAGGAACACTAGAAAGGAGATGAGTAGAAGGAAAATACAGCAGGAAAAGCAATCAGTAATCTTTGAAAAATCAGGTTTAGGAACTCTCTCTGAAAAGGTAAGAAAGAGGAAAAAGAATAATAAGATGGATACTAAGAAGCTTGAAGGACAGAAGTGAGAGTGTCAGCATCCATTAACTGGAGTATTGAAAGAAGAGAAAAAAAAACTGAGCGGATATTTGGAGTGATGACACATTAATTTTCTCAGATACAGAGATTAAAGGTTTCAGACTGAGAAGGCTCAAAGAATGTTAAGAAGGATGTCTTAAGGGAGAAAAAAGACTTAAGTATGTTTTATTGAAATTAAATATTTTCACGGAAAAATAAAAAATTCTAAGAGCTTCGAGAGAGAAAACGTACATCACTGACAAAGGAAAACAGATCAGGTTATAGCCAATATCTCAAGAGAAACAACGGATGCAGCAATAAAATGGGGTACTCAAAAGAGAGGACTTTATATCAAGAATTTTATATCCAGCTAAACTCTCATTTAAATGCAAAGATAAAGTAAGGATATTCTCAGTAGTGTAAAACTTCACAGTCTCTTTCAAAACACTGACAGGAAATACTCCAGCAAAAAGAAATAGTTAAGAAGCCAATAAAAGATACTGGAAGTTAGGGTTAAAATGCTTTAAGTCTGTTGCCCAAATGTGGAATTACCAAAAGAATGGAGAGAAATATAAATATATATAAACACATTTTAAATATGTATATTTTTTAAATGTCTTTTCTCCATTCTTCATTTTCCATCTCTTTTTATTTTTAAATAATTCAGGATACACACATACATATGCATGCACACATGTTTTAATAATTAAAATTTCTGATGATATGCATGGGGTGGGGTTGGGAGAGTGAAGATAAAAATGGGGAGAATATCAGATGGAAGTAAGCATACTCTAAAGTAATTACCTATTCCAAGGAAGACAAGCTCAAGAAATTGACAAGCTCAAGAAATTGGGAGAAAATCATAGGGATAATCATGAGAGGCTTAGGGATAAGCATCAGAATAACAAAAATAGACTGTGTGAATTTTATTTTATTTTATTTTTTTAATGTTTATTTATTTTTGAGAGAGAGAGACAGAGCATGAGTTGGGGAGGGGCAGAGAGCGAGAGAGAGATGTAGAGTTGGAAGCAGGCTCCAGGCTCCAAGCTGTCAGCACAGAGCCCAAGGCCAAGCTCGAACCCACGAACCATGAGACCATGACCTGAACTGAAGTTGGACGCCTAACTGACCGAGCCACCCAGGCGCCCATGACTGTGAATTTTAAATGAAGAGAAGAAAAATTATTGCAATGGAATATGAGAGAGGAGAATAAAAAACAAATAACAACAAAAAACAAAGTGAAGGGAAATGGTAAAAACATAGGACAGAAATAATTGTAAGCTAAAACAATCACAAAATAAGTAAAATAAATGTATGTGTAAAAATAACACTGTGACTTTGAAGTAAAACAAAGATTTCTTTAAAAAGACCCAAAACAGAGGCACCTGGGTGGCTGATTTCGGCTCAGGTCATGATCTCATAGTTCATGAGCTGGAGCCCCGCATCAGACTCTGCTCTGTTCCTGTGGAGCCTACTTGAGATTCTCTCTCCCTCTCTCTCTCTGCTCCTCCTCTACTTGCTTTCTCTCTCTCAAAATAAATAAATAAACTTAAAAAAAAAGACACAAAACATGGTATAGGAAATTTTATATATTGTAATTTATGAAAACTAAGAACTTTCTTGCATCAAAAGACATCATTTAACAGAGCGCAAATGCAACTTGCAGAAGGGGAGAAAATACTGATAATGCATGTATTTGACACAGTTCTTATTTCGAGGCCTTGATATTTTTATAAATTGGTAAAACTACACAAACACTCAATAGAAAAAATGGACCAAAGACTTAAGGATGCACTTCACACTCACAAAAAACAAACAAACAAACAAAACAAACAAACAAACAAAAAAACAACACTCATGGCCAAGAAGTATATAAAAAGATGCTCGATTAAATTTATTAGCAGAGAAATACAAAGTAAAATTTCAGCATAATTCTGCTACACCCCACCCACCTAGAATGATAAAAGCAGAAAATGCCAAGGGTTGGTGAAAATGTAGAGCCTCCAGATCCCTCATATATCACTGGTGGGAGTATAAATTGGTACAACTAAAACATGCTTAGCAGCATCTGCTAAGATTAAATATATACATACTCTATGACCTGGCAATTCTGCTTCTAGGTAATATACCCAAGCGAAATGTAGATATGTGTTTACGTGTGTCTACCAGAAGGCATGCACTAGAACGTTCATGGCCGTCCAAATAATAATAGCAAAAATAAGGAAATCATTAAAATGCCTAATAACTAAGTAGATATAGTGTATATTCACACAATGGAAGCCTATAGAGCAGTGAACCTGAACAATCAAAATAGTTACACAATAATGTGGACTGATCTCACAAACCTAATATAAGCAAAAGACAGATACATTTGAGTAAAGTACAAAACCAGGTCAAATTCATCTATGCTTTCATAAGTCAGGATAGTGTTTTCCTTTGCAGGGGGTAATGCCTGAAAGGGAACACAAGAGAACTTCTGGGGTGCTGATAAAGAACTGGGGGCTTTGCATGGATGTGTTCTTTTTATGAAAATCTTTGAGCTCTGTATTTTGATCTATATACATTTTCTGTACATAAATTGAACTTCAGTACAAATTTAAGGATATAAATAGGGACAACTCACTAACTATAAGACAGAAACATTAATATTGGATTTTTTTAAAAATTCCGTGTCATCTATTTGATGTTAAACAAAGACATATTTTAAAAAGAAATTCATAAAAGTTGAATATAAGAAACAAAAAAATAGCAGCCAAATACAAAAAGCAGGATAGCTATTTCAATATTGAATAAAACAGAATTTAAGGTGCTAAATAAACATAAGAAGGAAAGGTGGATATTACGCATCTTGGTAAAAAAAAAATAGGGCAAGAAAATAAAATGATAATACAAATGTAGGAACCTAAAAATATGATCTAAAAATATATAGAGCACCAATGAAAGAATCACAGGGAGACATAAACAGTTATAGGTGGAGAATATCATGTCTTTGGAAACTGAGAGATCAAGTAGACGAAAATAAGCAAGAAGGAAACAATTCGAATAACATTATAAATAAGTTCATAGTAATAGATTTATACTCAACAAAGACACAATATAAATTTTGCGACACATCCTTTTACTCACATCTTTTGGCAACATCTTAATTATATGACCAGAACTAACAGCAAAGAGGCTGAGAAACATACATGTCTTGCATAAAATTGAGGGATTTATTACTAAGGTAAAGGGGAGGAGAAAAAGCCACACAGAACAAATTATTAACAAAACTGTTTCATTACAATTACTAATACAATAGACCTCTAACAAGATCTGTGCAAAGGGAAAAGAGAAATAACATAAAAATAAATAAAATACTATCACGTAATTGATAGTTTTTTAAAAAAAAATTATAAAGGGGCACCTGGGTAGCTCAGTTGGTTAAGCAACTGACTCTTTTTTTTTTTTTTTTTAAATAAGCAACTGACTCTTGATCTCTGCTCAGGTCATGATCTCATGGTTCCTGAGATTGAACCCTGCATGGGATTCTCTCTCTCCCTCTCTCTCTGTCCCTCCCCGGCTTGTTCTCTTTCTCTCAAAATAAATAAATAAACATTTAAAAATAATAATTTTATAAAGACCTATATGACCGGGGCACCTGGGTGGCTCAGTCGGTTAAGCATCCGACTTCAGCTCAGGTCATGGTCTAGCGGTTTGTGAGTTCGAGCCCCGCATGGGGCTCTATGCTGACAGCTCAGAGACTGGAGCCTGCTTCAGATTCTGTGTCTCCCTCTCTCTCTGCCCCTCCCCTGCTCACACTCTGTCTCTCTCTGTCTTTCAATAATAAATCAACATTAAAAATTTTTTTTAAAAAGGCCTATATGACCAAAATTAAAAACCTCAAAAAATGCACAAAAATAGGTAAAATTTAAAAATGCCAAAATTAACATGAGAAGAAATACATAAAGATACCAATGGCCATCAAAAAATTGAAAAGAGAATCAAAGACATTCTTCCTTTTAAAAACCCATATTTATATGACCTTGTAAGTGAACTCCACCAAATTTTATAAGAATAAATAATTCTTACATACATTTTTACAGAAAAAAAATGAGTAACATGTATCCTACTCATTTTAATAAAAGCCCTTATTACCTGGATCCCAAAATCAGATAATGGAAGTATAAAAAGGGCATTCATATATAAATATAGATATATATTTTTACATAAAATATTCACAAATAAAATTCAACTTCTTACCTTAAAAAAACCTGATAAACTCTGACCAAACAGGGTTTTATTCAAGGAATTAAAGAATGATTTAAATCAGAAAAATCTGTCAATGCAATGTTTTGTATTTGTGGGTCAAAAGAGAAAAATTACATGATGATCTGAGTAGATCTTACAAATGAATTTAATTAAGTCCAACACCTAGTTATGGTTTTTTAAAACAACAACAAAAAATGATGTTGAAAAGGAAAAAATAAAACTGCTATTCCTTCCCAATGAAATGATTACCTGAATAAAACCTCAACAGAATGTGTAATCGTGGAAATTAATAAAGGAGCTAAGGTAGGTATTTGAATTCAAAGTGACTGTATAAAGCAACGGCTTTCTTTTATGGCAGCAAAAATAAATTCAAAATATATATTCAAATATTAAGATACCATTCATAATAGCAACATAAATGACAGATTATCTAAAAGCCTACTTAAGGGGCGCCTGGGTGGCTCAGTCGGTTGAGCGTCCGACTTCAGCTCAGGTCACGATCTCGCGGTCTGTGAGTTCGAGACTCGCATCAGGCTCTGGGAGGATGGCTCAGAGCCTGGAGCCTGCTTCCGATTCTGTGTCTCCCTCTCTCTCTGCCCCTCCCCAGTTCATGCTCTGTCTCTCTCTGTCCCAAAAATAAATAAACGTTAAAAAAAATTTAAAAAAATAATAATAATAAAAATAAAAGCCTACTTAATAAAGAACATACAAATCACTTATGGAGACATACATCTCTAGTACAGGACATTCAAGAAAACCAAATAAATGCAAAAAGCACCAAGGTTGTATGTGGGACAAGTTAACATTATAAATATGACAATTGCCTGCAAATTAATGTATAAACTCAAGAAGATTACAAAAATTCCAGATAAAGTTTTTAGGAGCTTCGCATACTGACTTTAAAACGTATATGGAAAAATATAAGCCCAAGGATAGCTAGAGGTTTTTGGTAAAAGGACACATGAGGGCAGAGCAAGGATGAGGGTTATTGGTGGAGGGAAACTTGCCCTGACAGATACTCACACGTACTAAGTGGGAATGATAGTAATGAGAAGAAGAAGATGATGATGATGATGATGGTGATGAATTTTCTATACAATCAAACATCCTTTTCATTATCCTTCATTCCTTACTGCATCTCTTAGCTTCCACCTGGGATCATTTTCCCTTTGAAAGAACACCCTCTGTATACTTTTCATTGTGGGTCTGCTAGTGACAAATGCTTTTTCTGAAAAGGCCTTTATGTCACTTTCCTTTTTATAAGATACTTTTTGCTAGGTATTGCTGGAATTTTAGATAAATAATCATTCTTGCTTTACTATTTGAAAAATATTATTGTATTGACTTACATTATTTTTGCTTAAAAGTTGACTATCAGCAGTAAAAGATCCAGGTTTTATGTTATCTGAAGCTTATAAAACTGAGAAGCGCTTTAAGCAAAAAAGAATATAACATCATAACACAAAATAGATTCAAAATTGAATATTTATTTAGAATAAGAGAATAAATCACAAAACATTCAAATTTATAAAATCTAAAAATACTATAAGCATCAGAAATCTAGAGAAACAAAATGATACTATTACCGCCATTTTTTTTGCTGTAAATTCTTGGATATCTCTGCATATAAATACTTTTTAAGAGAAAAGTTTCTTCTAGCGTGTTTGAAATCTATTTTTTGTTACTGATTGTTTATAGAAGTTTCTTTAGCATCATCCTTTATTCTTAATGCAATAAAAAAAAAGTTTACGAGTGTTGTCAAAATTGGGAAAATCCACATCAAGTGTCTTTCATATATGAACTATAAGATTTGGAAGAATTTCCTATAGACTTCTTTCTGGCTTCCATATGTTTCAAATCTTTTGTTTGTCTGCTTGCTTGCTTTTCTCTACTACCCATACACGTCCAGCATGGCCACCATAAGCATATGCTTATGCTAAGATGCAACCTTTAACCTTATATACTTTTGTGTCATGGCAAGTCGTCATAATCAGAAGGACACAGTACTCCTGAAAACTGTTCATACATTACAATGGTATATGTGAAAGTGACCACAAGCCACATAATTATATTCTATTAAACAAAACTAGATGAATTCCTAACTCACCTTCCCTTTGATTTGATCTCCAAAAACCCCAGAACGATTCTAACACCATCCACTATGGCAACTAGCATATAGAGGGAAATTAGAGAGAGAAAAAGAGCAGTCAATCACTATCTTACTAGTAGGTTTAAAAAAAACAACCTATGACCAGGTAAATAGATGCCTCAGAAGGGACCAAGGAGAGTGAGGAGCCTGGAGTTTTAAGTTCACTGGTGTCACAGAACTCCATCCCTGGCGATCTATTTTACTGCTGCTCTTTTCTTTTCTTGCTGCCTAGAAGATTCCTTTGTTTTTTTCCTTTCCACCAGTTTTACTCTATTGTGTCTAAGTGTGGTTTTCTTTTGATTTATCCTGCTTAGAGTTTTTAGGACTTCTTAAATATGTGGCTTGATGGTTTTCATTCGTTTTAGAAAAGGCTTAGCCATTACCTCTTCACATATTGTTCCTGTTTCATTCTCTCTGTGCTCGCCTTCTGGCACTCTAATTTCACATATTTTGGAATATCTCAGTGTATCCCTTATGTTTGTTATAAAATCTTCCACACTTTTCATCCTTTCATCTTCCCATGCTTCAGTATAGATATTTTCTACAAAACTATCTTCCAGCTCACCAATTCTCTCTTCAGATGTGTGAATCTGATGAGTTAATTTGGGTTATTGTAATTTTCGGTTCTACGGTTTTTACTTGACCCTTTTTTATAATTTCTAGGTCTCTGACAAAATTCACAATTGTATCTTTTATTTTGTTGAACAGAGTAAGTAAAGAATATAGACTTTCAGAGTCTATATATTCTGATAGCTCCATTTCCTGGGTCTGTTCTATGGGTCTGTTTCTACTGTCTATTGCTTCTCTTGCTTTTATCCTTTCCACTGTATTTTATCTTTTCATATGCCCATTTTTTTATTAAGTCCTTGTATGAAAAATTAGAGAAATAAACTTTTAAGCATAGGGTAATGTTATCTTTCCCCATATGGATTTTCAAAATCTTCCAGGATTTACTAGCAAAAAATGCAACACCTAAATACAATGCCAGAGATTAAGATGAATGAAGACTGGATTTCAGTCTTTTTGAGGGCCGGTTTATTTCTGGTTTACCATTTCTCCCAGGGATTAGCCTTTCAAAATCGCGACTCAAAAGTTAGGAGGCTTCTTATGTTTCCTCTTCCTTAATAGGTTCTGAGTTCTATTTCCTCAAAGCTATTGGGAGCTTGTCTCACTTCTCAGCTTCTCAGCCATCTCTTCTGGGATGGAAAGATGCTTCTGGAAGAAAAACTTTTCCAATTCCAGGTTAATTTGGAGTTTCTTTTCCCTTAATCTTGTTCTTATGTTTCTTCATTGCCTTTTTACCTCTTTGGTAAATTTCAACAGATATTTAAAAGTATCTATTTTATCTAGCTTTTCCATTCATTCTTAATGAGAGGAAAGATCCAAATTACTTAGTCTATATTCCCAGAAGTCCAACTCCTCCAAAGCCAAACTTGTTGCCGTACAAGATGATACTTGTGAGTATGGAGGCACCCTCCTCAAAGCTCTCTATTCGCAGAGACTAAAGACTTTGAGTGGATGAATATCATGAAATCGCTGCTGGAGACTCAAAAGAGTCTTATTATTTACATTAGCATTGAGTGATTAAACTTAATCAGGTTAATATCAATAGATTAAATCAGTTTAAGACAAACTCAGGATTTAATTTAAGACTTAATAGAAATTTAGGCCACCATCCCTAAGCAAACTTCTGGTAGCAAGGTCTTCTCTTATCCACAGAACAATACACTAGGATTCTCAGCTGACCAGAACTTGAGATGAACATCTCACACCCTAAGCTCATCATTTAAAGCTTTGACCTCCTCTTAGATGAGCAATGCTTCTTCCCCCAAGAGATCCCAGACTCTGAGCATCTCCTCTACTACAAGGAATCTAGTGTCGGTCTTTATTCATCCAATTCCAGACTTTCTTGCAAAAGAGAATATCAGCCAACATGTTCTCCCTCTTTTTCCTTGACTCCCTCCCCACCTATCTGCTGCAGCTCAGGATATATACATTTAATTAATTCAGCTTTACCTCCAACCTGTAAATAGTGGAAGAAGTGTCAGATTTATATGGTGGATAAATAACAAGCATTTTCCCCAGAGACTCCATCCTGGTGAAAAAGGGTAACTGTAATTTTCAGCTGTGAGTAATTGTACATAATATAATCCTAAATGATTTTTCTTCTGTAATTTCATTAGAGTTTAGAAATTTAATTAGATTTTGAATCACTCTGAAATAAAGTAGCAAAACACCGAGAGACTGAGAGCGGTGGTTATTTTGTCCTTTGAGGCCACATTCTTGGTCTCAAATTGGCATGTCTTCATTAGGAGGAAGTTTGCAGAACTTCTTGATATATTATTGTCTTTCAGAATGGACTCTGAATAGGTCTTTGGAGAGCATTAGAAGAGTACACAATTATTATGCACACTCTTCTTGAGGTTTAAGATCATCTGCCTTGCATATACTTAATAAAAATATGTCTCTAAAGTTGTTTAAGAAACTGTGGAGATAGGAAAGATGTTCCTTGAATGCCCCAATGCTGTTCCTGGATTATTAGCAACTACCTGTACATTATGATGCAGTGAGGGGCTGTTTGCTTAACTTTAATGATTATGTAAGGTTTATGGTTATTTTTATTGCTACAACATATGAACTGTCATGGTGGCTGTAATTAGAGGCAAGCTAAAGCGTTACTGTTACAGTCCTCTGGGACTGGGGAGAAACTACTTCCTTCTTATCAACTTTGCCTCTGTGCAAGAGTTGGCCAAAAAGAAAAAAAGGGGGGAATTGAATTGAATGAATAGTTCTTATCTGAAAACAGGTTATGACACAGAAAAAAAATGAAAAGAACATGAAAACTTCAGGGCAACAGCTTGCACCTGATGAAGCTGCAAGGAAGCAATCTTCCGTTCCCTGAAATATCCACATTTGCTGAATTCTCCGAAGGGCTGTTGCCCACATCTTTTCCCGAAGCCCATCCAAGTGGCATGATGATGGCGGAAATGCTCGAAGGGCTTCTGCATATCTCTGCCACTCTGCTGCTGCCTCTACCCAAATATCCCCTCTGCACCCCAGGCTGGGGACTCAGCACAGGCTTAAATGTATCGAGAAAGCAGCCCAGAGGCACTGGGAGCTTATGTAGGAGTCCCCAGGCTGCTGAAAAATAAAGTCAGAAGTCCCATGGGATAAAATGGGTTAGACGATCCAACTAGTCAGTCTGAAGAAGGTGGATGGTTTGGGTGGGAGGCTGAAGGCACAGTTATGAACTCAGGGGAGCTAAGAGTTCCGTGGTATAAATAGGAGAGTCCAAGGAGCACTGGGATGGAGGCAAAAGGAGAGGGATTCTGGAGAAAGGAGAGGCATAGGAGCCACCCCAGGGAACACTGGGATCAGGGAATGGGAACCTAAGCCTGGTGGGAGCAGAGCTGCAGAACTGAGATAGACTGGGCAAGAGCAGACACAGGAAAACATGGCACCCGGTTCCACCTCCACCTCCACAGACCATGCTCGTCCATTTCCTGCCTTCTGTTGCAGACCATGAGTTCTCTGAGCAACAGGGATGTGTCAGATCCATTTTTGCTTTCACTACACGCACAGCAATTCCTGAACTACGACAGAGATTCAATAACTGTTGAATGAGTGAATGAATGGATGAATGAACAAATGAACAGGATCAGAAAGTAGCAGAGAGAAGCCAAAGCCTCTGCTGTAAGTGGGATCTGATGGAGACTCAGGGCTCACCCTTGGATGGTAAACGGGATAAGCTGGGGGGGGGGGGCTGCTCCTTGAGGTCAGTTGGTAAGTCTTGACAAAAGCTTTCAAAATGGATACGCTCTTTGACCTGCAAACTGTATCGTTGGAGTTCTTTTCTAAGAAAAGGAACTCAAAGATGGAAAATAGCCTTATGCACAAATGTGTCCTCTAACAATGAAAAATGAAAAATAACCCAAATGTTCAAAGAGGACCATATCAAAACAGAACACACACACTCAATGGGATGTAGTGCAACTAATAACAATAATTTTTATACAGTAATGAGGTGAAAAGGCCCATCTGAGGAGAAAGTGCACAAAATTTGTTTACACAGCATGATTATAAAAACTCACAGAAGATGGGGCACCTGGGTCGCTCAGTCGGTTAAGCGTCCGACTTCAGCTCAGGTCATGATCTCACGGTCTGTGAGTTTCAGCCCCACATCAGGCTCTGTGCTGACAGCTCAGAGCCTGGAACCTGCTTCGGCTTCTGTTTGTGTGTGTCTCTCTCTCTACCTCTCCCCCACTCACACCCTATCTCTGTCTCTGTCTCTCTCTCTTTCTCTCTCAAAAATAAATGTTAAGAATATTTTTTAAAGAAGGAAAAGACTGTCAAAACATCGAAATGACAAGAACAGCTGTGTTTGGACTATAAGCTTACAGGAGAACCAATGTCTCCTCCCCTCAACTTTTCTGTATTTTCCAAACTTTGATCAACGCCACAGCAGGTGTCCCCCTTCTGAAAGCGCCCTTAGCCCAGTCCACATCGGTAGCCACAGAATGCCTGCCAACCCAAAGGCCCAACCGGCAAGCAGGCTTTCCCCGGGGGGAGATTCCCAGGAGAATTTTTAGTGAAGTGTTCACAGGAGAACTGCCTCCTGTGTTCAGCAACCCCCGCCCCGCCCCACCGCCCACCTGGTGACCGCTGCTCACAAACACCTAAATCCAACCCTATTGACAATGTACAGCAGCTCTAAGGCATGAAGCTGGATGAAGCTTCATGTATTTCCCCTTTGCTTTCCAGATTTTATTCCATTTTATTTTCTGCAAGTCACCAAGGCTCCATTTGTTTCAAACTTCTGCCTTGGATCCCAACTGGGACAATTATCTACCACTTAACTGCATCCTTCCGTCATTTCCACTGGAATTTAGTGCTCTCATCACATCCTGTTCTGAGCTCCACCTGCTTCTGAGCAGTTGGCAAGAGCTTTCTCCAGTGTCAAACATCATCTTCTAGCGCGGCTCGGGTGGCTCCGGGGGCGGCGTTATCCTTTGCTCTGCTGGGAGGTGTGTCTCACCAATTACCTGAGCTCTAAGCCACGGACCCTCTCCTTGCGCCATTTGTTCTGTGAGGAACCAAGAGACAGAAGTAGTCCGTACCAGGGGAGCCGATGGGAGGAACAAGATCATGAGTCAATTGTGAGCTCTAATTAAAGTTGGGGGTTGGGGGGACACTAAGGGAGGATGCAGAGCCCACAGTCAAAAATAGACAGGCAGGAAGAAGGGAGCATGATTAGGTTAGAGAAACAGCTCTCTGGAAAAAAAAAAAAAAATAGAGGAAGCTGAGCTATAACCTAAGTGTCTGGGGCTCAGACCCTGGGGGTCCAGGCCGTTCTTGGGGCCTAAAGAAGGGTCTCAGGCTTTAGAGCCAGAAAGTGCCGGCTCTGAGTTCTGGCTCCGTCCTTACCAGTTGGGTCTAGGTGAAGCAGGATGAATCACGATTGTTCCACAGGGTTGTCATGAGGCAGCACCAGCCCCAAAAGGCAGGCAGGCTTGTGCACGGCTAGGAGCTCCACCCTAGAGCCAAGCTGTCTGGGGCCCAGCCTCCACATCCCCACTCAGGCACAGTGTCACCTAAGGCAAGACCCATAACCTCCCAGGGCCTCAGTTGCTTCATCTGTAACATCGGGACGATGGTCAGAGTTAGCTGATACGCTAAGGCAATTAGGACTGCACCTGCCACACGTCGATGTTCATTCACAGACCCAGAACACTCTCTGGCACACGCTAAGAGCACCTCAGCTTCACACGGAGTCTCCCCAACCTCAGTCCTCACGGACTTCCGGCTGTCTCAGAAGCAGGGCACATCTGGGCTTCTCTCCTCCTGGTTCCTTCTGGCCCCAAATCCAGCCGTGTCTGGTTTGAGCCCACCCGTGTGCTCCCACCTTGCCAAGCTGGGCAGCTCTAGCTCCGCGATGGCTCGCCTGCAACCGCCTGGCCGGCACTCACCTCCACCCCACCTCCACCCCCGGGGGGCCAGAAACAAGGGGCTCACGCACACGCTGCACCAGGCCTGGCTCAGCCTCCTCTCCAGACACAGCCAGCCAAATGCTGGTGACGAAGACATCCTGTGTCCCCGCTACTCCACATCCTCCCTCACGTCATCTCCCTGCTGAGGCCTGTAGTCTCAGCAGCACACGAGGCTTGCAGCTGGCTCTCCCTGGCCACGGGGTGGCACGGGAGCAGAGTTCCTCTCTGCAGGGAGCAGAGTTCCTCCTCCTGAGGAGAGCAGATGGCAGCGGGGCATCTCATCCGCCTTTGCTCCTAGTGTCAGCCCAGGGCCCCCAGCACACATTCAGATACTCCACTCACTTCTGCCCATGTAGACACTGAGCCAGGGAAGGAGGTGGAATCCCCTGTTGATAGACAGGCTGCCTTCAAAGAGGAGCCGCAACAAAGCCACAGCCCTTCCTGTGAGAACGGCTGTGGTGAGAGAGAACATTCTAGAAAGATTTGTTTCTCGGGCTTCAAAGCTTTCACAGGAACTAATACAGAAGATTCTCCATCCCTCAGGGCCTGGGTGGCAGAAACCCTTCCTCTGGGGACCCCACATTTCCCTCTCTTTGCTTCTCTTCAGAAGCATCATTTATAATAGTAGCTATTATCAATGTATTGAGTAAAGCCCCTGGCCCTGCTATCCCTTTTCCAGGTAAGGAAACTGAACCTCAGAGAGTTGAGCCCAGGGTCAACAAAACTGGAACTTGGCCTGCTGACTCCCAAGCCTGTGCTCCTGTCACACGAACGATCCCCAGTCCTGCTGGAGGGGAGTTCGGAGCCCATTCGTGAAGGCAGATCCAGGGACTATGATAGCCTTCAGCCCAGAATGGCCACTTGGACTAAACTGTGGCATCTGGGCACTGTTGTTGGGACAGGGAGTGGTTTTCAGACTCTGCCTGGCTACTGTTGGCCAGCCTCATCACTAAGCTGAATGACTGAAGAGCAAAGTGATTCCCTTCCCAGCTTTGCAACCACACTCAAAATGGGGCCTCTCCTCTGCCCGGAGAAAACCCTGGGTTCCACTAGTGCTGCACTCCTTCCTCCTCCCCCTGTAGAAAACCTAGGAGGGAAATTCTTCTCCGGTGTTCTGGATTGGAAATGTCATCCTCCAGTCTGTCCTGGGTGGGTTTCCTCCTGGGTAGATTTGATGCAAATGCCCCCTGGTGGGGCAGTGAAGCATTAAAAATACCTGTAGAAACTAAAAGATAGTATATGGCCACTGCCACCGTCTGGTGCTGTTTGGGAGACAGGAAGCCTCGTGGAGGCACATCCATCATCCTCCACACAGCTCTCGTGGAAGAAAATCTCTAGTCTACTCTGCCTGAGCTCATGAACCAGGCCCTCATCAATGGAGAGTACCCTGGAGGGGGCAGTACTGGAGGATATTACTCCTACAGCAATTCCTCTGATCACGTATGCACCTCCCAGGGCCTGAAGCCATTCATGCAGCATAGGTCATGTGTCAGCAGTTTTCAGTGTGTACTTTTCCAGGCCTTTCTTCCTGGGAGAAGATGTGGTACAGAAACAGTGGCTATGAGCCTGATTTGCTAATGGTGGAGAGGAAGTTTACTAGCTTACCTCACGATTGTCTCAGCTATCACTTTATCCAATGGTCATTGAGTCGGTCTGTAGAAACTGCTTTCCATTTCAAAGGCAGGAGACAGCCTAGCAGGTTTGGAGTCAATCATCTCAGACTGGGCAGAAGGCTGTATAAATAAGAATACTAGAGACCTGAGTTCAGTTCTCAATACCAAGGGAAGCTATCAGGCACAGCCTCACAGCCTTCCTGAGAACTGATTTTCTCCATTAGGAAGGAAATTGATAACAGTTCCAGGATGGACTTAATACAAGCTTCTGCTCAGAATGATTTTGTTTCACCATATTGTTTTTCATCATATACAAAATTACACAAAAGAAAAAAAGAAATGTATCTGTACGGTTCTCTGTATAAACGGCTTACAGCTTGGGGCAGATTTTATTGCTTTTAGCCACAAGCCCATGACAGGATTTAAACTAAAGGGCAACTAAGCTGTGATCTTCAGTGTGGCTTGGGATTACAGGGAGCAGATGATTTCTGAAGCACAACTGGAAAGTTATTTAGCATTTCAAAGGCGTTTCATAAAAGGAACCATCATCGTATCCACCATATTGACTTACCTGGACTGTCTAATATGTCTTTAGCTCTGATTTTTTTGAAGAGCCACTGCACAGAGGACTTTGACATCAGAAGAAATGCATCTGTCAGAGTCGGCAGTTAGGAGTCAGAATTCTGTGGGTCAGTTTCTGTGAGTGCTGGTTAGAACAACATGGGATTCTGGGTGTGGTTCTAAAGAAAAGATAATATGAAGGTCCCACTACTTTAGGGTGGAGGTGACAAGGTCCCAAGCCTGGGTGAGGTTAGGGAAAAGCTCTTGATCGTTCAAATGTGTTCCATCCCTCACCTTCAAAAGTATTTCGTGCTGCAAATTGGTTTCCGTCATGTCATGACACCTTGAGTATCTTCTTTTTTTTTTAACATTTATTTATTGGGGGGAGAATGCACCTGGGAGAGGGGCAGAGAGAGGGGGACAGAGGACTGGAAGGGGGCTCTGCACTGATGAGCTGACAACAGCAAGCCTGATGTGGGGTTCAAACTCACGAACTGCAAGAACATGACCTGAGCCAAAGTTAGATGCTCAACCGACTGAGCCACCCAGGTGCCCCATCTTGAATGTCTTCTTTGTGCCACGGTGCCCAAGGGCTGTATATCCCCCAGGCAACTGATATTCATGAAATCCCTCCCAGGTGAGGATGCACAGACCGATCAGGCAGGAAATACCTTGCAGGATACCTAAGTCCACCCACCTGGAGCAGATGAGGCCTGGATGCGTAAAAGAACCCACCCATGTCACTGAGTCGGCAGGTGGCCTAGCTCAGGCCTCCCTTCTTTTAGCACCATATCTTGTTGATCGTATATCTGGATGATCTCCTCTGCTTCTCTTCAAAGGAGGCAAATTCCAGAAGTGAATTTGATTTGGGAAGAGAGCTTAAATTCACCTAGGCCCAAGTCTAGAACAGTAGATGAGCAGTCACAGGTGAAAGGTGATGAGGTTAGATGAATCTTTCCTATGACCTTCTTATGGTCAGCCTATTCCCCACAACTTCACTCCACAGATGTCACACCCAGAAGCTTTGAGGTATCTGAAATGACAAAATAGCGCTCAGGTTTGTCATTCACCATCCTACCTGTCGCCCAGGATCCTTGTTGCAAAGTGTTCTTTCTCTCTCTCCTTGCTGTGCATAGTCCTGACCCTGCCTTCTGTTCATTTTCTTTACTGAAACATTGTAAGCTTAAAGAAAGAGAACCAGAAACGATGCAAAGCTTTCTTGGCAGGTGGAGTTGGGGAATGAGCTCTTCTTCCCCACATGGACCAGCTGAAGTCCCTGAAGTCCCTCCTATAGTGTTGGGAGGCACAAACTAAAGATTTCAAGGGTACGGTGGGGAGGGCTGGGGATTTGTCACTGTTAACCCAAAGGGGAACCAGAATCCAAATCTAGGCATATTTGTCTCCAAAATCTTTGCCTTTCACAACATGATATTTCTCCAAAGGAGAAACGTTAATGGTAAAGTCAGCAAAAGGGTTAGCTTGAGGATAATGTCTGTTTCCTGGTGTTTCAGGAAGGGCGTCTGCCTTGGAATGAAGCATTATTTCTATGTTGTGTTTCCAAGCATGGGTGCTAACAATTTGGCCACTTTGAGTGGCTCTTCACATTTACCAAAATAGCTCTACATGTCTCTTCTATTAATTGCTGGAGGGGAAAATGAGAGTTGTAGTGTCTGCTGGATATAGAAATGAAGCCAAATCACTATTGAGATTATTAGTGCTTAGACAGTGAGTAGCTCACACCCCTGGTCCCATGATCTCATTTGGACAAAGCATAACCCTATTTCCTTGGAAGTATGTCCCCAACATGTTTGATAAGCTAGTTTAGGACCCTGCCTTTCCACACATGCTGCATACATATGTGGTCCAGAGGGTGGAGACCACTTTGCCAAACTCAGGTCACAGAGACCCTAGGGATGCTCCACCTTGAACCCCTCCCACTGTAGGCTTCCTGTATTGTGGTGCTGTTTGTCATTATATGTGTTTACCAGCCCCAATGTTCTCATGGAAGTGTATACCTTGAAAGCAGGAACCAGCTCTTACACATAATAAACACAATAAGTAATAACTGCAGAAAGCTTTTGTCCCAGACACCGTTCTGATGCCTTTTTGATATTAATTTGCCTGTTCAATGGAAAATAAAAAACCACTATGAAGTAGTATCATCATGAGCTGGCACTATTAGTGTCCTCTATTTTACGGATGGAAACTGAGGGATAGAGAAGTTACTTCCTAAGGTCACACAGCTACTGCGGGAAGGAGTGGCAGAGCTGGGATACAAATTCAGGTAGTCTGGTCTAGAAGGTGGATCTTAACTGCTATTCTAAACTATTTCTGAAAAGGGGTATCAATAAATGGCTGGGGTGCCATGTCTGATATCATCACACCAGCCTGAGCTTGGTGATGATCTGGAAGAACATTTCTCAACTCAAACTATTCACAATCTGATCAATGTTTACATTCTCTACTAAAACCTCTGGGATAAGATTGAAGTTCAGGGTGTGGGGGTGGAGGGTAGAGAAGGATGTGATGTTGTCCGTGAGTGGTTGGTAAATACCAAAAGATGGGTTATCATGAACCACCCTTCATTCTTGCTCTGGCTCAATTTCCCTACCTCTAAAGTAGAATAATAAGTATAGACTCAAAAGGGGGGTTAATTCAAGCAGGACAAATACAATGAAACCCACACCTATACACATCAAAGTAAAACTATAGTAAATCAAAGACAAATAGGAAATATATAAAGAAGCCTGAGGAGGAAAAAGACACATTACTTTCAGGGGTACAATCATAAGACCAAGCACTGATTTCTCAACAGAAATGTTGGAAACCAGAGGATAATGGGAATTATACCTTCAAGGTCCTGAAGGAAAATCAACTGCAGAACTAGAATTCTATACCCAGCAAAAATATCCTTCAAAAATTAAAAACTAAATAAAAATATTTTCAGGCAAACAAAAATAGGTAATTTATCACCAGAAGACTAACCACTAAAGGAAGTATTAATAGGTTTCCTTTTGACAGAGGAAAATGATTCCAGATAGAAGCAGATATGCAAAAAAGAATAATGAGCAACAGAAAAAAAAATGTAAGTCAACATAAATGACTCTTGATTGTGTAAAACAATAATAATAATGCTTGTGGGAAGGGCGCCTTGGTGGTTCAGTCTGTTGAGCATCTAACTCTTGATTTCAGCTCAGGTCATGATCCCAGGGTCATGGACTGAGCCTGTGTGGGGCTCTGTGCTGAGTGTGGAGCCTGCTTGATATTGTCTCCCTCTTCCCTTCTCCCCTCCTTGTACTCTCTCTCTCTAAGATAAAAAAATAAAGTGGTACCTGGGTGGCTTAGTCGGTTAAGCATCCAGCTCTTGATTTCAGCCCAGGACATGATTAAATGGTTCACAGGGTTGAGCCCCAAGTGGGGCTCTGTGCTGACAACATAGATCCAGCTTGGGATTCTCTCTCTCTCTCTTTCTGCCCCTCCCCAACTCGTGCTCTCATGTTCTCTCTCTCTCAAAATAAGTAAATAAATGTTTTAAAAAATTTAAATAATAATAATAATCTTGCCTGTGGGACTTGAATAAGAATAGAATTTAAATGCGTGACAACAAACACATAGGTCAGGAGGGCGTTATGGAATGAAAGAGTAAGATCCTTCCACTGTCCGAGACGTGGTAAAGGTATCAATCTGTAGTAGACATAAATAAAATGCAGTCTCTGGGGTGACCATCAAAATCAGTTAAATGATATGTAATACACCACCTAACAAAGGGGGAAGAACAGAATATTTAAAAAAAAATACTTAATCCAAAGAAGACAAGAAAGGAAAGGACAAAGGAACGTGGAATAGGCAGAACAAGTAGAGGATTGCCACAAGGGGCTGCAGGAGGACTGTTATAAACCTAAATACATGGGTAAATGCAGTAAGTGTACATATAAGGAATATTTCAACTAAAAGACACAGGTCATCAGACTGGACAAGACCACAGTGCTTACAAAATACACACTTTGTATGACACACAACAGTTGAAAGTGGGAAGATAGAAAATGATATGTCATGCAAGCACCAACTAAAAGAACACCTGGGTGGCCATCTTACATCAGATTTTGAGGGAAGAAGCGGTATTAGAAATAAAGAGGAACATTTCATAATAAGAACATTTTCACCAGGAAGATGTAATAATCCTAACATTTTATCTAACAAGACAGCCTCGAAATATATACACGAAGAGCTGATAGAACTCAAATGGAAACAGGTAAATCCAGGATCATAGCGGGAGATTTTAAAACATCTCCCAAAATAACTGACAAAACAAGCGGAAAATGAAATCAGTAGAAAGAAGGAGGAGGAGACTGAACAACAGGTTAAAAAAATCATCCAGTTGGCTAAAATAGGATATGACACCAGTATTTCCACGCTTTTACCAACCACCGGCTACCAGGGAGGAAATAATGAAGTAGTTACAACAATCTAGAAGTAGTCATGCAGAGTGGGTCACTTGGAGAGAGAAGACATGGCCCTCAGTCAAGACACAAACAGAAAATCCTTTAATGGTATCCACTCAGTATAAAATTCAAACTTGATAGTTTTTAGCTTTATCGAGAGATAACTGACATATAGCATTGTATAAGTGTAACGTGTACAACATGATGATTTGATACATGTATATACTAGCAAAATGATCACCACAACACTGTGCAAGGTCTTCTTTGTGGCAATTCTTTTTCCACAATGATCAAACCTGAAATTCCTAATTTATCATACCTCAGGAACCAAGAATAAACAAATAAATAAATCGCAACATAACTCACGATGAATCTGAGTTTAAAAAGCTTCACTGATGAGCTTGAATGAGTATCTCCAAATACACGAGGCAAATGTGTTTCCTTTAGCATTTAGATTTTAGTCAACCAAACCTTACCTAATATTAACATCGGCATCAAGTTTCACAAAACTAAAGATAAAGGGAGGGTTTTAAACTATGTACTCACATCATCAACCCTCCAAATGTCTCCTAAGTTGGAGAATGCCTAAGTTGGAGAATGAAGTAGGTAAAGTACTTGGCCAACTAGCCAACTAAATGTCAATTATGTTGGAAAGTTGAGGCTGAGAGGGAAGGTGATTTGCCCAAGGACATACAGCTAATGTGTGTTGGCAGAACTAGGACGCAATGTCAGGTCTTCTGGACTCTTTTCTTCTTTCTTTTTTTTTAAGTAAGTTTCACACCCAGCATGGAGCCCAGTGCAGGGCTCAAACTCATGACCTTGAGATCAAGACCTAAGCTGAGATCAAGAGTCGGACCCTTAACCAACTTAGCCACCCAGGCATCCCCCTCAGGTCTTCTGGATTCTAAAGCCTCTTTGCCCTTTTCCATGTGACCGCCTGTGAGTAGTGGAAATTGTTGTGGTCGCTGAGCCCTGCACCCCATAGCAGGCAGTACCACAGGCTTCACACTCATCACCCTGCTCCGCGGCAGTGCACTATGGGCCAATGTACTCTAATTACCACCATTTGCACACAGAGGAGCCAAGGCTCTGGGCTTTACTGATTGCCCAAGTCAAACAGTGGCACCACAGTCTGGCCAGATTTGAACCCAGGGCTATGTGATGCTATAAGTCACTCAGAGTCATGCCCCCATCCTGCACGTTCCACCCACCCTTCAACAAATAAAGCTCTGGAATGTCAAAAACAATAAGGTTTTGAGTAAGAGAGGGTAAAGATGACGGGGCGCCTGGGTGGCTCAGTTGGTTAAGCAGCCGACTTCGGCTCAGGTCATGATCTCGCGATTCGCGTGTTCGAGCCCTGCATCGGGCACTGTGCTGATGGTTCAGAGTCTGGAGCCTGCTTCAGATTCTGTGTCTCCCTCTTTCTCTGTCCCTCCCCAACTTGTGCTTGGTCTCTGTCTCTCAAAAATGAATAAACATTTTTAAAAAGAGAGATAGAGGGTAAAGATGTAAGTAAGAGTAAGTAAGTGGGTGTAAGAGAGGATGTAGGATGGGCAGAGGGACTGGTACACTGGACAGACTCCAGATAACGCTGGGTGGGGAGGGGGGTTCAGCTAGCCCAAGGATGGGCTGCAGTTCCCGTCTGCTCACCCACCCCCATCAGAGTAGCTACAGGGAGATCCAGTGGGAAGCCAGGACCAGAACCTTGATATTGCAGGGTTTCCCACTCCATAGCTTCTGGACTCTGGAAGTCTTGCAAAGTGCCTTATCTTGGGCGAAGAATTAGGTCATCATTTCTCAACCCTCCCCTAAGGTCATCTGTTCTGACTTATGCCTGTTTCCTTGATGGAGCTGGCATGGGGCCTCCTGTCATTTGGTGCAGGTGACTTCCATGATACCTGCATTGTGATACAAAATCTTTTCTGGATCCCAATGCTCCATGCCCTTCTCCAGCATAGGAATATCTGTCCGCTCTCTCGCATAACACCCAGGCTCAGGAGGCTGAGAGTGAGCACCAGATGGCCAGTGAAGGTGGAACCTGAGGGTCAGACCTTCTTGGCCAAGGTCAGGAAGGTGGGCTCAGGAAGGACTCCCAGGGGACTGAAGACCTGGAGAGATGGGGGAGATAAGAGAGGCCAACTCAGGATGGTCCAGAGCAGATGGGCAGGTCTTCATCATCTCCCCAACCTAGTACCTGTCCCCCACCCCGTCCCCAGGGTGCTGTTTCTCATGAGAAGAGTGTCCTCTGCTCATCATTAGTGCAATGATTTCCTGACATGCTGTGTGCCTGTTTTACCTCCCTCCTCGTTTGTAAAATAGAGTAGGTGGCCAACTAGTCTCTCCAGACCTTCCAGCCACATCTGATGTAATGTTTGCTCCCGAGGACCTGTCACTTCCCTCCTGGAGAGACATGACAAACACCAGACCCGTGAACTAATAGGTGAGCAATGGACTGGGGTCATAGAATGTAGAACCAGGATCAGAATCCTTGCTGCCTGCTGAGTGGCTCCAGGCAGACCAATGCCCCTCTCTGAACCCCATTGTGATTAGGTGATTCTGAAAACAAAGCAGTTTCTAGTCTTAAGATGAGGTGACCCATGAAATATTACTTTGAAAACATAATGTTTCTTTTCCTCTAGTCAAGGAGCTTTGAGCACCAAACCTAAAAGCTCTTGCCAGCTTATTTGTCCTCTTCCCTGCCCGTGACTATGACAAATTGGCTCCAATTGGAATGCTTCCTAGGTCAGCTTCCAGACAGACACAGGACAAATTCCACTATGTTATTGTTGCTTTCTGATAACACCACGTGGCTCTTAAAATAGTTCTCCAGTAGATGCTGTCACCTTCAAACACGTCAAGGCACAGGGTAAAGAGAGTGATACAATTGGATGCTAGGGGCCTCTTCTGTATCTTGCTCCCTTGGGAAAGGATAGGCAAAGAGGAGTAGAGGCAGGAGGCCACCCCTGTAGCTGGCAAGGAACACAGCTCCGAGGAGCCACAAGGAGATGAGCGCTGCCAGCCCCCCACCGGTATTCTTCCACGCAGCAAACACAGCGATCACTATGACCGTGATGGAGGCACAGCCAGTCGCCTACTCGGGACCCTCTCCAGCTGGCAGGCTCGGTGCCCCCTCAGTGTGTGCCCCCGCCTGCCCCAGAGAGCCCATCTCTGTCTCCTACAGGACTTCTCACCAACTCAGCATCCGGGATCCCGCCCCTCCGTCGAGGCTGGGAGAGCATCGGCTCCACAGAGTCCCTTCCTCTTTATCAGCATCGCATCTCCTGCTATCTTGCTGACTGTGATATGTTTGTGGAAATCCACGGATTTCTGCTGCTTCATTACATTCTATTTCTAACAACCCATTGTGGCATGGAAAATATTTCCACACATGCATGACCGTGTACGGGAGTTCTTACAAGATTTTTTTCTGGGCATATTCCTTAACCTAACAAGGTCACTCTCTTTCTTTGAGAGTATAGGATGGTGACATGCTGCCTCCCACCCCTGGTCTACGGAAGAAAGTTGGTGGGGCTTGAACTTGGCAGCCAGCAGCAACATGTGACCAGCTCCTGTGGATTAGTGACATTAACATCAGGGTTCCATGACACTCCGTGAGTCAAGGGAGGCTCCATTTAGCCCACTTCACAGATAAGCAAGCAGAGACTCAACAACTGGCCCTGGGAAGCAATGAGTCAACTCCAAAGGCTAGGCCTTTACACCAACCCCAGTCCTTTTTTCACTATCTGAAACACTTTTCTACCTATTTTAGACTCATTGTTAGAAGACATCTTGCAGAGTGTTTGGTGATGCAATCAGCACTTAAATGCTTATTTTCAATATAGGAGGTAAAAAATATATATGTGTAGAAATCAGGGAATCTGAGAAAGACGCGATCAACTAGGATTCAGAAGACAGGAACCTGGCCAGTAGCAGCATCTCTGGGCTCAGCAGAACCTCGTTGGCCTTTCCTCTGGAGCCCAGCTATGGGACCAGCATAAGCCTCTGCCCTTCTCTGAGTTCCTAGAAAGAATATGATTGGACACTTGGTCAGGTGCTTCCCCATGGGCCATGGAGGCAGGTTTTCCCTGGGGTATCTGTATTCCCAGAGAAGAAAGAATTGTAGACCCTCCAAGAAGGGTCTGCTATAGTCAAAGGATATAATTTCTAAAGAGCAATAACAGATGGAAGGTGAGAAGGGGTGGCTCAGGGATAGACTTTTGGGGTACACCAAGCAAAGGCATTTGGACTTCTCCTATGTGCAATGAAGAGCCATTGGTGGGTTTGGTCAGGGGATATACCTGACATGCTAATCTGCTCATGATTGCTTGTTCCCCTGACAGCTCAGAGGCCCTCCCAGCAGTGCCCCCTGAAAGGTCTGCCCTCTCAGGGCACTCCATGACCTGGACCTCTGCCCCTCTCAACACCTGTGCTGCTGTACCCCAACCTTTGCCTATGATGGCTGATATGCTAATCTGTGTCACTAGCTTAGATTGAGTTTCTGCTGCTTGAATGAAAGAAACTTAACTAACTCAGCTGCCAACGTGGCGCTGTCCAAGTGCCTCCCCCCCACCTCCCACTGCCGGCAGCTGCCTCTACTTGAGACGTTATCCCTGGAAAAGCCACTCCCAGTGGGGGGATTGTATCCAACCTTTAAGGTCTCAACTCTGCCTCCTTCCTGAAGGTCTTCTGGTCTTCCCCAATGGATATGATGCCTCCCTAGACCCCCTTCTACCTAATACCATATGGCACCTACCTTATTCAGTCTGGTGGTCTTAGGAAATTACCTTTTACCAACTCTCTCAACTAGAATTGTAGGTTCTCTGTAGGCAGAACCTGGGCCTCCTTCTCTGAATCTGTCTGTCACTGGGCCTCACCAGCCCTCACACAGGGAAAATGCTCACTGTTGCTGTCACAGCAGGGGGTACATGAAGAGAGGATGGGACCCAAGATCTGAAGTGCTCAAGTGCCCTGGACAGCCCTGGCCAGTCCTGGGCAGAGGTGTGGACATAGAATCAGGGTCCCATGGGAAACAGCACTCAGTTCCACATACAGCTCTGGGTTCACGGGCCCCATTGCCGACCAGTGAAAGGTTTTGGCCATCTCTCCACTCCAGAGAAAGTGCCCTTGGATGGGACCACAGAGTCTGAGCAGCTGCCCCTCCTGGGAGCATGGACAGACTTCTGGCCCTATCTGTCCAGAGTGACTAGAGCTCTGGCAGTAGGCCTGGGAGCTGTCCTGTGGGATCCCCTCCCACCTGACACGTGGGTATCTCTGGGTGCTCATGTGCATGTGCTCAGTCTACAAGGGCATATTTGACAAGGTACAGGGGGAGTCCTGGGAGGAGGAACCTGAGAAAGTTCTTGGCAAACAAGCCTGAGCCAAGGACCCTCTAGCCTCAGGAGAAAGTGCTAGAAACCCAGCCGCTAACGTCGGAGGTAAAGAAGTAGGGTGTGCAGCCATTGCCATTAGCTGCTGAGGGAAACCACAATGTGGAAAGGAAGGGAGAGGATTTGCCCCCAAACTGCTACCTTGGAGGGCCAGTCTGGTCACCTGCGGCCAGGCTGAGTGCTGGGACCTGCTCCTGACCCAGAGGTCCTGCCCTCAGACCCACCGCGGGGCCTTCCCAACTTTCTCTCAGGAAATGCCTTTCCAGGAGGCCAAGGAGTCATTTTCCAAAAGGCCTGAAGTACCAGGTACATGGATTGGCCTGCAGGGCTTGTGAGGGAGCAGCTCCTTCAGTCATAGGAGCAAAGCCATTTGGTTTAAAATCCCCATAAAAGCAGCAATGTTCATTTCCTATATTGGGTCGTATTTCCTAATTACTGTCCCAGAGGAAAACCTAGTGAGCAGGAGAGAGAAAGAAGCCAGCCCCGCAGCCTTCATTTGTACATTTAAATAAAGTGTGATTAAAAAGCATACCCTGCACATTTCCCTGAAACACACCTTCCTTTGGTGGGCATTTCTGAGGAACACAAAATGGAATCACTTGAAAAAATTATTAGTTCAGCTTGAAAGTAATTGCCACTTATTTTGTTTATAAGGCAAGGTCTGCTGGTGACATCAGATTAGACTTAACTGCATCCTGTTTTGATGCTAACTAATATTTGCCCTAATACTAAGCATAAATAAGTAGGAATTTCTCCTGAGACACCACAGATATTACATCTTTAATGGGACCTAATAGTCAGAGGCAAGCCAATTGCCCTGCTGTGGGATCATAATTATGTGCTCTCTTTTTTCCCCCTTTTAAATTTCACGATCTGAGAGGAGCACTCGAAGCCATTAGGCTTTCTCTAGAAACATGGGGTAAAAATAAAACCACCCGTGTGCAAACTCCACGTCATCCATTCCGGAAGGTGACGGCGTTCCTAACGCTCCCTCAAATGCACCGCCTTTCCCAAGGCTTTTCGTTCGGTAAGGGCCTCATGCCACTGGCTGCTGGCAGGAGGCTGGGCATTTGGAAGGAGACACGTCCACCCTGGGGCCGAGAGCCTGCTCCTCAGGTGGCCCCTGCCCTCCGAGACCGGCTCCCGCAGCCTCCTTGGGGATCTCTGGCTTTGGCCCCCTGACCTATGGCTACGGCCCTATCCTCTGCCTTTATGTGGGAATTATGCTGTTGCTTTTTTTTCTGTGAGGATGTTTGGTGGTGAGAACTCAGAGCCCTTGCCCTGAAGGACACTTGGGCCACGTGGGCAACAGGGCCCTAAGTAAGATCCTGTTCAGGCTTCTAGCCCAGGGCCTGTCCCCTGACCCTGCAGACAGGCAAGTGTAGCCGGGGAGAGAGAATTGGGGCGAAGCTGGCATCTGCTCCTTTCTCCCTTCCTGTCACTGGAGCCCTGGACCCTCTGTGGGTCAGCGTGAAAGTGGTTGTCAAGAGGGCCCCTTTACAGCCACCGGCCATGTCCCAAACCTGCCCCCTTCTAGACATCTGAAAGGAACCTCTTCCCGTATTCCCCACCTTGGCTCCCCTGGTGGTCTCAAGTAGACCCTTTTCTGTTTGGCTCTTTGGGGCCCAAGGAATTTCACAGGCCGAAGAAAGCCCATCTTTAGCCATCGCTTCATGCCTGGGACCCTGCCAACCCTTTTCTGGCTTCTCATCCCCCTGGCTTTCCATCAAACTAATGGCTTTGGTTAATAACTCCGTCTGCACCTGACATCGAGGTACTCAATAAGCAGTAGCTATTACTTTATTATTATTTTATGGTAGGTATGGAAGAAATGCGTGGGGCACGGATAATTCATGACGCAGGAACTCAGAGGGGAGACAGATGACCGAGCACAAGGGGAGGCTCACGGGGGAGCCGATCAGAGTCAGAGGAATGAGGAGGGCATTCCAGGCCAGGGATGACCCCCAACTAAGACCCAGAGTGGGGAGGTGTGCCATAGGTTTGGGAAACACTGTGTGGACTATTTGGCCCTGGCAAAAGGTTCTTGTCAGGAGAAGGGAGTTGCGGGTGGTAGTGGCGGATGGGGGGCGAGAAAGGGAAGGAGAGGGATGGGGAGGTGGTGAAGACATGAAGGTTGGGCTCAGATTCAGAAGTGACCCCAACTATTTGGCTAAGCTATTTTGATTTTTGTCCCACCCTCCATAAGTGACCACGGAGAATCTTTATACCTGACGATGGCAGTTGTGCAGTGGGATTTGGGAAGGCCATCTGGAATCCTACACACCATGGTTGGGAGGGAGCCAGAGGTCGGGGTGGGGGTCAGCCGTGAGGACGTGGCGTCACAGCACACAGCAATGTCTGCCCCTGGGGAGGGAGGCAGAAGGAGAAGGAAGCTGGGGAATCTGGGTCTTTGCCAATGACAAAAGGGCAGAGAGATTTGTATCAGAGAGGCGCTCAAGATAGCCTCAGACTGCAGGAGCCCATTCTGCCCCCAGGAGATGCCACCTTCCCAGGGCTGGTGCCCACTCCGGTGACACCTACCAGTCGGGACAGAGCCTTCACACTGCAGCAAGAGTCCTCACCCTTCAGGGGACCTGCTGCACATGACTTTGGGGACAAGTTTTTGCTGCTACTGGGCAAGGTCTTGCCCTTCTTTTTTAGTTTTTGGAATGAAAAAGTAAGTACATATACAGAAAAATACAAAGAAAAAACAATGAGATATGGTATTTCAAACTCTTAAAATTAACCATCGTGACTATTTTGGTATGTTTCCTCTCTGTCTTTTTCTGTACTGAAATACTTTTTCAAAAGTTGCACGAGTACTATATTAATTCTTTTTATTTTTATTTTTTTACCAAGGTCAGAGCATGTCAGCTAAAATAAAGGCCCTCTACCCTCGCCCCAACCCAGGGGCCACCTCTGTGCAGAATTTCACATTGCTTTCAACTCACTTTTACAGTTTTACATAGATAGATACATATATACCCCTAAAAGATAAACAATTGTGTTTGGCATGTTTCTATTTGGTAACTGACACGAAAACGGATTTTTCTGTACTTGGTTCTTTTCAATCAACATCAGGTTTTTAAGATTTGTCCGCCTCAACTCAATAGCTCAAATCTGTGACTTCCGCCTGCCGTGCGGCGTTCTCACATCTGCACAGGTTACATTTCATTTGTCCTTTCCCCCTCTCATGCTACCTTTAGGTTGTTGCAGTGCGTTATTACTGCAGACACTGCTGCAATGAATATCCTGGTATAACTCTCTCGGATTCTACCTTCAAACTGACACAACAAATCACTTCTGTCTTCAAGGCTACGAAAACCATTACCCGAAGATCATTATTTCACCGGGGCTACTACCAAAGTGGAATTGTCGAGTGAGAGGGTATGTGCACTTTAATTCCTTTCTTTTCTATGGAAGGATTTAACTGGCCACATACATTCTCCCGAAATAAACCCCTCAGCCTTCGGAAACTTTAGTGCGCTCTCGAGAGGAACAGTAAAGATGCTATCTGGGAAACTAAATTAAAAATCTTTCACGTGGAGAGTGCCACTTGGCCTCAGCTTACTGCTGATATTAGTATCAACTTTTATTCTTATATATTTATATTTTTAATTACAAGTATAACGCGACATCAAGCGTGGGAGGAGATAAAGTGCCATTCACAGAGAATTGGAAGTCACAGTTTTGTCACTCCCAAGACAATGAGTCTAGGCAACACTCATCAATGACTACAAGTCCCTTACGTGGAAGGTGGACAGGGAACTTGATGATAACAGGAGCTGACATCACTCGTCAGTGGGGACTGATCAATCAGCACTCACAGTGATTCCACCGACATGGTGCTCCCTAAGTGATAGGATATGATGTGATAAGGAGAACACAACATCATCTAGCAAGGATTCCTTCCAAAACAAAACAAAACCGAACCTGAACATGAGCAAGTATCTAGGTGTAATTGCCAGTTAAAGGGAATTGGGGGGCTAGACAAACATGTTAAATGACACATTTTATCTTTAGGATAAAATCAACCAAATCCACAATGTAGAAGACTCACAAGATAGATGATCAGTTCTTCCACAAACAAATGATACGAAAAGGGGGTACTTTTAAGGATTATTGGATTATTTAAATAGCTTTAAGAGGGACATCTGGGTGGCTCAGTCAGTGAAGCATCCAACTTTGACTCAAGTCATGATCTCATGGTTCACAGGCTCAAGCCCCACATCAGGTTCCCTGCTGTCAGCCCAGAGCCCACTTCGGATGCTCTGTTCCCCTCTCTCTCTCTGCTCCTCCCTTCTTGCACTATTTCTTTCTCTCAAAAACAACAGTAATAATAATAATAGCGATAAACATTAAAAAATAAAATGAAAAATAAATAGCTTTAAGAGATTTATCACCAAACAGCAAGCGTGAAATTTATTTAGATCCTGATTAGAACAAGTCAACTATAAAGACACTTTATAGAAAATCAGGGGAAACCGAACACAAATGGGGTTATTAGACAATGTTAAGAGATTATCGCTGGTAGCCAAGGTGATGAACATGACTAAATCTAAATCTCCCAACATAACCTGCAAATAGAAGGAAGGAAAGGAAGGAGGAAGGGAGGAAGGAAAAAATAACACTACATAAAACTTCACAAAACCCATACTGTCCATATAGTTAGAAGACAGCAACTTCAGATTACTTGATTAAATAGTAAACAAATATATCACAGGCAGTGGGAGCTAAATTTATTATTATGGTCAGAGGCATGGGTTACAAATATGGCAAGTGAGAAAGATAAATGAAATCCTTGGTGCCGGATTGGACTTAGAGGTATCAGTGTAAACTTACGTATACAACAGTGTATGTGTAGAAAACAGCTCTGCCGATATAAAGACATGCATGTATGTGGGTGTATGCGTGGATGTGGCTGTGTGTGCATACACATATTTCCTAGCATCGCCCACTGGGAAAGCCCAGAAGAAATGATACCCCAAAAGTAATCCGCACACCTAGCACCCGGATCCTAGTTTCTAAATACCATCTCCAATCAAAGGAGCCACCTCTCCTTGGTGAAATAGCTGATTCCAAGGCTGGATTATGAAAAGCACAGAATCAAACTGGAATATCCTGTTATGTCAGAAAATTAGAAAGTGCTCAAAATACTATGGATATGTCAAAAGGACACAGGATTCAATATGAATGGCTTTCAGTGACCAAATATGGGACAACTAGAACATCAAAATAAATAATGGCATAACGAATAATAATCCACTGAATAAATTAAGAATCTGAAAATTCATGCTGATGTCCATCGGGCAATCAATCAAAGGAAAAAAAAGATCTTCCTTCCAGCAAAAGACCAACTAGTAAATGTAGAATAAAATTTAAAAGTAGACAAGTCACCGCTGGGCACCCACTGCACAGATCACATACCCATGATTGCATGGAAATTTCCTGGTTGTAATCTGTGGACTCCAGTTATGCAAGACAACATCTTTCTTTTTAACAAGTACAGTCTGTAGTAGTTAGGAATAAAGGGGAATTATATCTGCAACTTATTCTCAAATGGTGCTATAGACTGAATGTTTGTGTCCCCCAAAATTCATATGTTGAAGCCCCATCCCCAATGCGATCATATTTGGAGGTGGGGCCTTTGGAAAGTGATTAGGTCATGAGGGTGGAACCCTCATGAGTGGGATTAGTGCCTGTATGAAAGAGACCCCACATTGCTCCCTTGCCCCTTCCACCATGTGAGTAGACAGCAAGAACACAACTGTCCACGAGCCAGAAAATAGATCCTCACCAGACACTGAATCTGCCAACACCTCGATCTTGAACTTCCCAGCATCCAGAACTGTGCTAAATAATTGTCGTTTAAGTCACCAGTCTATAGTACTTTTGTCATAGCAGCCTGCACAGATTTAGATCAAGGATTTAGAAAAAAAAAAAAAAAATGGGTGTGTATATGGAGGAGAAGGATAACAGAACAAATGAGGTATATTAACATTTGGAGACTTTAGAATAGGGGTCTACAGAAATTCTTTGAATTTTCTATACGTTTAATATTATATCAAAACTTTTAAAAAGTCATACACACAAAAAAATTATTTTATTTGGTGGTAGTGACAATGGCATGTTGGTTATACTTTTTGAAAAAATCATTGTCTGTTAGAGATTTTTTAATCCACATGAAGCAAATATTGAAAAAGGTTAGTAACTGAAATCTAAGCAGTGGGTTTATGAGAGTTTATTACCTTCTTTGCCTCCATGTTGTGTTTGAAATTTTTCATAATATAAACATTTTTTTTAACTTTTTTTAAATGTTTATTTATTTTTGAGACAGAGAGAGACAGAGCATGAATGGGGGAGGGTCAGAGAGGGAGGGAGACACAGAATCCGAAGCAGGCTCCAGGCTCTGAGCTGTCAGCACAGAGCCCGACGCGGGGCTCGAACTCACGGACTGCGAGATCATGACCTGAGCCGAAGTCGGACGCTTAACCGACTGAGCCACCCAGGCGCCCCCATAATATAAACATTTTTAAGGCATTCTTAATTCCATGTGCATCTCTCCAAAGACTGTAAAGGAATACTATTTTTGAATATTCCCATCTAGTCTTTAGAGTGATGCATATATTTTGTTGTGCAAACGATTCAAATCCTGACTCTCCCATTTTTCAAGTTACCAGGGTCTTCCCAATTGGCTCTTCAGTGGCTGCATACTAGTTCATGGGCCAGATAATTTATTAAATCATTTCCCTGTTGCTGAACTTGTTGCTTTGCTTGAATGGCAGACTCAAATATATCATGCTTTTTCACATATGGGATCTTTTCTTAGGAAAGACTTCCAGAAGTGGAATTTCTGGATCTTAGACATGATTGTGAATCTTGAAGCATTTTGCCAGATTGCTTTCCAAAAAGTAGTACCAACTTACATTTTATGAGACTAAGCATTAGGACTTGGCATTAAATTTTTACTGGTCCTGGGTTTGGGTTACTTACATCTTTCTGTTTTCTCTTTTGTGTATTGTTCTGTCTCCATCCCTGTATTGGGACCTTCATGGTCTTCAAATTCGGCATGAGCTCTTTAAGTAATAAAGGTATTACCTTTCATATCGTATTCGCCTCAAATGTTTTTCCTGAAAAACTCACTTTAAGTGGAAGGATGTCTAAGGAACTAGACAGTGGCTAGACAGTGGCTAGACGTAGATAGCCATTATGCATACCACATACCACATTCTCTGTAAGATGAGCTCTACATCCTGGCAAGGCAGTCACCTGTTTAGAAAACAAGACAGTTAGGAGCACCGAGATGGCTCAGTCGGTCAAGCATCTGACTCTTGATTTTTGGCTCAGGTCATGATCTCACGGTTCATGAGATCAAGCCCCACATCAGGCTCTGTGCTGGCAGCATGGAACTTGTTTGGGATTCTCTCTCCCTATCTCTGCCCACCCCCATGCTCTAAATAAATAAATAAATAAATAAGTAAAAGAAAACAAGATAGTTGTATTTATCTAGAACATAAAATACTATGAAAGACTGTCTCCTGAGAGAATTTTCCAAAGACTACAAAACAGACCAAAGGTCCTGGCTGTGTCTTCATGATCAAAATAACCACCTTTAAAAATAGCTGGTGTAGTCTTTGTCCTGTTTCCCTAACAACCAAATTAATAGTCTCATGACTAGTAAAAGTAGGACATAATGGTCTCCAGATAAGTCTAACCCATTAAAAAAGAAAGAAAAAAAAAGGTGCTACAACCTCCCACAGGAAAAAAGATCTATTTCTCCCAGGATGGGTTTCTACCTACATAAACCAGCCTGAGCCTATGGTAGAAAAGAGCACCAGGGTCTGACACCCCCACTGTCCCAATTATCTGTCCATGTGCATCCAGTAGGTGATGTGCGATTAGGCTACACCACCAGCCAGTGGGTGTCCCTCCCTCCCCTGGCACCCAGGTCACCCGCTCCAGGGGATGTGGGCTTCCGTCCAATGGGGTTCTGTGGTGGGCAGATGGTAGAGGCTTCATAAGTTAAACACCTTCTCCAGCAACAACAGGGCCTTCCAGAGACCAAGGCAGAATTCCACCACCTGGATCACAGTGTTGGTTCTGCTCAGGGTCAGCTGAATGTTATACTGAGAGTTTCCTGAGGGCCGAGAGCTTGGGTAGGCAGCGCTTTCTGCTAGTAACCCCTATGTCGGCTGCCCCAGGTACAGCTTCTGTGTTCACCCTTCACTGACTATGGAGCCATACTCAGCAAGTTCTTGCCTTCATCATAAAGAATCTTTCCACACCAAAAGCATTTTGTAAGCACCACCGCAGTTGAAAATCTTCTATTAGTCATGTCTCTTTTCCTAGGAGTCACATTTCAGCTACTAGTCAGGTCATTCTCTCTCTCTCTCTCTCTCTCTCTCTCCTACCTCTTCAACACTCCCAAGGCCCAGCAAACTACAGCCACATTTACCTGCCCATTTACCTCTCAGTCTAGGACTGCTGTTGAGCTATAATGGCAGACTTGAGTAGCTGGGACAGACTGAACGGACCACAAAGTCTAAAATATTGACTATCTGGCCCTTAAGAAAAAGTGTGCCTACCTCTGCTCTAATTCTCTTCTACCACTACCTCCAATTCCTAGATTTTCCTTAGGACCACTCAATTTGCCACTCCTTCCTTACTAAGGAGAGCAATTTACTATTTTCTGGTTTCTGCCTTTAACCTTACACACCCAAATCAATACTGTACTCAAGCCTATGGAAGCCATTACACAGAGCACGATAACTGTTTGCACTCAGCAAACAAAAGAACTTCCAGTTAGCACATCCATGCTTCTTAGAAGGCAGCAAAGGGGTATATATAAGAGAAGAGCACTTCAGTTGGCTCCAACATACATTATTGCATATAATCTGTTTATAGGCACACTCAGCCCTTACTAGAATGACCTTTATGGCCCAGAACAATGGAACTGGATCTTCTGATATCGCTAATGGGCTCCAGCCATCTTGAGGTATGGAAGGAAGCCTGGGAAGTCCAGGCTAGGGTGCTGAAGAAAAATTCCAAAGCAGGTGGAGGAGGGGACCGCAGGAGAGAGCTGGGCTGTGGGCTTACGGCAAATTCAGGGGATGCCACTCTACCCAGCCAGGTGACTTGAGGTTCTAGACAAATGATCTCTATAGGAAAAGCAGTGAAGGGAAAAGTTGTCTCTTTCAGCCAAGCCCACACTTCAACTCCAGGCATCACCTCTACCCTTGACTTTCCTAGCAAAGCTAAACAGAATTTAGCTGCAGCCAAATACTCCAGCCAGAATTTCTCCATAACAAGCATGAAAATATGTTTAACAACATTAGTTATCACAGAAATGCAAATCAAAACCATAATGAGATCTCCACTTCATACTGACTAAGATGGCTAGAAACAATACCAACAGTGGTCAAGGACAAGGAGACATTAAAACCCCCACACACTGCTGATGGGAATGTAAAACGATGCAGCCATTTTGGAAAACAGACAGGCAGTCCCTCAAATGATTAAACATAGAAATTACCACATGACTCAGCAATTCCACTCCTAAGAATATACCCAGGAGAAATAAAAACATATGTCCACACAAAAACTCGTACATAAATGTTCATAGCAGCATTATTCATAATAGTCAAAAAGTGGAAACAACCCAAATGCCCATCAACTGATTCATGAATAAATAAAATATGGTACATCCATACAATAGAATATTATTCATCCAGAAAAATGAATCAAATATTGATATGTGCCGCAACATGGAAGAACCTTAAAAACGTTATGCCAGGTGAAATAAGCCAGTCACAAAAGACCACATACTATATGATTCCATTCACATGAAAGTCCAAAATAGAGAATTCTAGCAAGCTAGAAAGTAAATTAATGGTTGCCTAGGGTGGAGAATGGAGACAGGGAAATAGAGAAGTAACAGCTAAAGGATAGGAGGCTTTTTTGAGATAATGAAAATGTTCTAAAATTGAGTGTGGTGATGATCGCACATATCTTTCTATATGCCCTTTAAATGGGTGAATTGTATGGTATGTGAATTATTTTCGGTAAAGCTGTTTAGACAAAAAATAAATAGAGATAGACTCAGATATAGACTTAATCAGGGAAGGGAGAGAGAGGAGAGAATATATGTCATTTAACAATATGAAGGGCTATCAACCATCTGTAATGGTCACCTCTGGGAAATTACACAGGGAGAGTGCTTGTTTCGTTTCTACTGCAACTTTTTTTTTATTCCCCCCAAATTTGTGACTGTGGACAGAAGCTAGAGACAAGAAGTGCGAAGTGTCCTTCATTCTGAAGAGTCAATACGGACTTACAAAGAAGTGGCTAACGACTGGGGACAGACTACTCCCTCAGAGGTAATGAAAAGGATGAAACACACCCAATTACCCTATGATTAATTTTGTGTCAACCTAGTTGGGCCATGGTGCCTAGATATTATATTTATATATTTAAATAAATATAATAAATATATATGGTGCCTATAAATATATATGTATATTTAAATATATATTTAAATTTATATTTATAAATACATATATATTTATATTTTTACATATAAATATATATTTAAATATATAAATATATTATATAAATTATATATATAAATAATAATATAATAATATATATATATTTTAAAGAAGCCATGTGGCTTTAAAAAATTTTTTTTAACATTTATTTACTATTGAGACTCAGAGAGACACAGAACATGAGCAGGGGACGGGCCGCGAGATGGAGAGACGCAGAATCTGAAGCAGGCTCCAGGCTCTGAGCTGTCAGCACAGAGCCTGACGCGGGGCTCGAACTCACAAACTGCGACATCATCACCTGAACTGAAGTCGGACACTCAACCGACTGGAGATATTTTAATAAATAGACTTCCTATAACACAGATTTACCTCCATGATGTGGGTGGCTCATCAAATCAGCTGAAGGCTTAAACAGAACAAAAGACTGACTTCCCCTGAGTGAGGGAATCCTGCCCAGAGAGCTTTCAGACTTGAACTGTATCATCAGCTCTTCTATGGGTCCCTAGCCTACTAGCACACCCCTGCAGATTTTGGACTTGTCAGCCTCCCTAATCATATGAGCCAATCTCTTATAATAAACAAATACACATTGGGGTGCCTGGGTATCTCAGTCGGTTAAGCGTCCGACTTCAGCTCAGGTCATGATCTCATGGTTCATGGGTTCAAGCCCCACTTTGGGCTCTGTGCTGACAGCTTAGAGCCTAGAGGCTGCCTCAGATTCTGTGTCTCCCTCTCTCTCTCTACCACTCCCCCACTCATGCTCTGTCTCTCTCTGTCTCAAAAATAAATATATTAAAAATTTTAAACAAACACATACATATATATATGTATACACACACACACACACACACACACACACACATCTTATTGACTCTGGAGAATCCTGTTGAACATGCCAACCCTCACTCCAGCCTACCTTAACCCCAATAAAGTTGATATAAGCAGAAGACAAGGACTAGGGAGAAGAAAGACATGTATCATTGGACTTAGGAGGAATCTGCCTTCCCTTACCTCCCAGGCCAAGTAAGTGAGAAGATCTCCTAGGGATTTAGGTGCCTCCAAAGAAGGATGACTGACTTTCCATTTCCTCTCACCTGCTTGGGATTGCTCGTCTACCCTACACCTCTCTAAGCCAGAGAAAATGGAATGCAAGGAAGGCATAACCGCCAAGAGAAGGGTGACAGCAAAGCCGCCCACGCTCCTATCAGCTGAGTAGCAAGAACGTGCGAGTCTTCTGTGGGTCAAGCAAGGCCCCCTAAAGATGAATAGGCTTGAGCTGTCTTGCTGATGCAGCACCCAAGCTTGGCCCACCATGAGATGGGGTGTCAGCAACAAGAAGCTGCTAGGGGCAATGAAGGAAACCATAGTTGCAGGAGCTGAAGGAGAGAGATGAAGGAGACTGTGTCAGAGTTGGGTTTCCTCTCTCAGGAAAGGCTCTGCAGAGAGAGGCCTTCAGAGAATTCACACACACCAGCATGTGGAGACTAATCACACCAAATTCGTCAACAGGGATTCTAGCCAGAGAAGCAAGAGCAATGCCCAATAGAGGGCACACTACCCATCACTTATGTAGAACTTTGCCCTTTCCTTTCGCTATTCCTTCGCTTCCCGATTATATAGGAAGTAGAACCAAAGGAGGGTGGGAGAGGGGAGGTGAAAGACAGACCATCCCCTCATAACCAAGACGGAATCTGGGCATGTAGTAAACTCACATGGCCTCACGGCAGCAGGGGAGAGGGGACCTTGGGCCTAGGCTGAGTCCTCACTGCCCTCTGCTGCAGCCTGGCCAGTCGGGTCCCTACCTGGGGCTGCTGTTCACCAGCTCACCGTTGTGTCTTCAAAAGGGGGAAGATGGAGACTGCATTTGACCAGTTTGTCCTACCTCTTTCTCTCTTCTCCTTCTACAACCCACCAGAGGGGCAGGTGGGTTTTTATTTCCTTTTCCTGTGTAGCAGAGTCTATGATTATATTATTGCATGAGTTTCCACACCCCACATGTTTTAGTTACCTTAATGTTGGCCCAGCCTGGCTGCTAACATGTTAATGGGAGCTTCAAGGATTTATAAGAAGCTATCTCTCTCTACAAATCCTGGATTTCAAGACTATTGCCCTGCTAGAGACTTTAAAAACACGCATTCAATCTGAAAAGCCATAGCCGAGTAGCGACATGGTGTTCTACCTAATATCCATCTGCCGTCAGAAGCGTTGAAGACTATTGCTACGATGGAGGAAGTCAACCAACTCCATTCTCATAGACTTCCTGTTCTGTAGAGTCCACAGCCTAGACACTACATGTCCAGATAGAGTTCCACACATGACCTAGCATCCGCCACGCTGACATGCCTACTCAAGATTTGGGAAAAGAAGTGAGCCACAAGAGTCTCTGGCCACACAACAGGACATGGTATCTTCCAGAAAACTTGACTGTGGAAGGAACTGGCTCTTCCCAGCAGCTGAAATGGGATCTTCAGTGCCTGGTGTTGTAGGTGTCAAGCAGCGGGTGGTGGTAGCCGTGGTATTTTGCTAGAACAGTCCTGCGGATGCTTGGGCACTTTTCCTGGCTGTATGGCAGCCAAGTTCATTCCCTGGTTTCCCAGGAGATCCCGAAGGCAAACTAATATGATTTTTAAATCCCCTTTTCTGATTGAACTAACTACTATGGGTTTTGTTATCTGCTGGTAAGAACTCTGTCCAACACAGGTGGGGAGCCCAGGGCATGAAGAGTTACCGGGCATGAAAATATTTCAGAAATATTGTCGCCTTTAAACATGTTCTCTGAGTGCAAGCCAAGGGAATGTACAAGCATCTTGCTGCAATTGGGAGGAAGAGATATCAAAAGTTTCTAGAGAGGAAGGGATGGTAAATGGAAATTAATTATAAACTTCCTGCTATTACAAATTTATGATGTAGAAGGGGCCAATGCTTTTGCCTTTATTTAGTATGCCGCCTTTGTTTTATCGTATTGAAGGTTAAAAAAATGTATCTACGCTTCTTCGTGGATTCATTTGTGACCTCAGACCTCAGCCTTATTTTTCTCAAAAGCTTCTCAGCCGTGGCCTCCCCACTGCTGAGGCTTCAGGGACACTCACCGTTAGGCTCAGCACAGATTCCTAACCACACATGGTCAGGGTGACACATCCAGTAACTAATTATGACCTGATAATTGCAGCTGTTATCTTGAACAACCAGAAGATGATAAGATTCTTTGCAGCCATAGCATTTTACAACTCCACAAATGCAATTTCTAAGACATTGAAGTCTTGTTTCCCTATCCAGACTGCAGCTCCTAGCTGACCAGGATAGCCTTCTTAGAAAGCTCTGTCATTCCCACACAAATGGTCCTGCAGGAGACTCTACGCCAGCATCTCAGGAAGGGGATCGGGGACCCACAGTTGTCTATCGTAGCTCTGAGATGAGGAAGTACTTTGGTAGGCGGCACAGTTCCTCCAGTCCAGCAGGAAGGAAAGAAAGGTGGCTAGGCTTCCCCCGCTAGTCGGTGGGCAAACTGCACAAAGGGAGGCAGGAAAAGACGATCGAGGGCAGTAAGAGGAGCGTCTCAGTCTCAGTCTCGGGATCTGGAGTCAGCCTTGGTTCCAGCGCTTGGGAACTGCGGTGTCCACGTGGATTTTTACATTCCACTGGGCCTCTTGGATCTTTATGAGAATTAACAGATGATCATGGATGCGAGGTCTTTGCAAAGGCCACCCCCGAAATGATCATTGCTTGGTGTCAAAGGGTTTAGGTGAGAAGCCCCCCATCCGAAGGGCTTTCCTCACTGGGCTCACTGTTCTGGACATGCTCTAAGTGGCTGGTCTGTTCAGACTGGGTGGCTTATAAACGGGAAAACATTTATTCCCAGAGGCCTGGAGGTTGAGAAGCCCAAGATCAAAAAAGCACCATCAGGTTTGATGTCCAACAAAGGCCTGCTTCCTGGTTCATCGACGATCGTGTTCTCGCTGTGTCCGCACATGGCAGAAGGAACAAGGGAGCTCTCTGGGGTGTCTTTTACAAAGGCACTAATCCCATTCACGAGGGCTCCATGCTCATGACATAATCACCTCCCAAAGGCCTCGCCTCCAAATACCATCACACTGGAGATGAGGTTTCAACATATGAACTGGGCGGCAGGGGAGGGACACAAACATTCAGTCTATATCACACACACACACACACACACACACACACACACACCTTGGACTTCTTAGAGCTGGGAGATAGACAGTATGATGGAGATGGGTTCTCCACTTCTTGTCTGTGTGATGATGCACCCAGCAACCTGAAGTATCACGTCACCCCCTTGTTTAGAGCTGCTCAGAGTGTTGCATGGGGAATAAAAGCCTACCCTCACCCTGGGGTTCAGGGCTCCATATGAGCTGCTCCTGCTGTCCTCACCCTGCTCATGTCCTCGCCATTTTCTGCTTTACCCCAGCCTCAGTGTTTTTCTCAGTTCCTTGGGCATTCTCAGGTCTTCCCTTCCCCAGGGCCTTTGCACATACCATTCCCTCCCTCTACTCCACCATTCCCCCTGCTAATTGCTTGATCAGTGTTCCTTCACACTTTGTCTCTCTTGTTCATGGCCAAATCCTTCACTCCAAAAACTGCCTGGGGTATACAGCAGATACTTAGCCATTTGTTATTAATGAAAAAAATTTTTGAAGAATAGTGTGGCTTCGAACTAAGGTGATTTATTACTGTAAAGTGGAAATAATAGTAGTTCCAGCTTTTCCCTTTTCCTTCCCTTGCTACTCCTAGGCTCCTAAGCCGAAGGCAGGAACTATTTAGGTTCCAAATGGGCTTCTTAGATCCAACACTTTTCTTTATAGCACATCCCATGGGCTCGCGCGTGTCTTCCTTGAGGCTGAAGTCCGCCTCTGCCTTGACAGAGTTGACAAAGTCTTCAACCTTTATTTTATGCCAAGTTCTCTCCATCAAATATTTCTGATCCTCACAATAGCCTCGTTGGTTTTTCCATTGCTAACTGACAATCAAGGCCCCCAAGCTTCAGGAACATTAAAGAAATTTGTTCACGGTCACACTTCCGGTAAGTTGGACAAGCAGATATTGACTCTGAAGCCAGTGCCCATTGCTTCATGGTACAGTAGGTCATAAATTGAGAGCACTCTGAGAGTGTCACCAAGGTCATGAATTATAGCAATCCCTTACAAGGGGCCCCACTAGGGAACTGGGGTGGGTTGGGGTAGGTGACAAGGCTGTAAGAAATGAAATCTGCAGCTGTCTTCAGGCTCAAGGTCCAGCCTGCACAGTGAGGCCTGAGTCACCAGCCACCTGTGTTGGGTAAACCTGGGCAAGGCCGCCGGTCTTTCCTGACCTCAGCAACCTCACTTCCAGGTGGGAGAACACGGTGTCTGAAGTCCACTGACAGCTCCAGAGTGCTGGGAGAATTAACTAATAAATGATTGGGAAGCACTCGGCAAATGTAAAGTGCTATATAAATGCTTAATAGTAACAACCACCCTGTCAGGCATCCAGGGTTGCTTTTGAGCCCTGTGGTCCCTGTGTAATGATACTGAACCCTACAAAGTGCTTTACAAATAGTAAATAATTCATTCTCAGGGCACCCCAGGGAAGCGAGAAAGTATTCCTCTTACTTGAGAGGAATCGAGATCCAACATTTGCTGGGGCTGCTCAGCCAGGAGTCCTTGCAAAGCCAAGTTTGGATTGCCATAGCCCTCTGTGTTGGGCCAGGTTGGGCCCAGCTGCCTGGGGCTAAGAGTGAGCCTATGCTCCCGGGGCTCTGGTCGGGCATTTGTCTGTCAGGCCCTGGAGCTGAAGGGCATGACCTAGAAGAGTGAGAGGCACAGGAAAATGAGTAAGCATAGCTGAGAGTGCAAAACTCACAGTGGCTTCTTATTGTCAAGGCACTTGGCCTTGAGTAGGTTGGACACTTCAAAGGCCTCAGAGATGGGGAGGAGTCAAGGAGGGGTGATTATAGTGCAGGGTGGCTACAGGAAGAAGACGCTGAACTCAACCACTCTCACACAAGGTCCAAGGACTCCCCTACCTCAGGGACAGTCTGGAGTCCACCAGCCCTTGAAGGAAGAAGCCCTCTCAAGCAGAGCGCATACCCTGACCGTGGCGAGGGAGGCAAGTCTTGGGGAAACTGGAGGGTCTTAACTTCCCAGGTGTCAGAGCAGGAGTTCACCCTTCATAGAGGCTGCTGCATGGGAATCGGGTCCAGGGGCCTGAGGTTCAGGACAGGTTGGGCCTCTAGCAGCTGGGCGTTAGGATGCTCCTTACTCTAGGGGTCCTTGCTGGGGAGCCCAGGCACTCAGACCCCACGTCTCCTCGAGGCAGTTTTGACACTGTCTCCCTCTTCTGAAACCTCAGATTTCCCAAGGTTCCTTCCTGGGTTTCTTCACCCTGAGAAGGGGGATCGAAAGTCCTGTCCACCATCTTCCCCAAAACACGTGAGTGTCAGAAGCGACTCAAGTTCCCTTCACTGTTTGTGATGCTGCCGATGCAGGTAAGAAATCCTAGACGAGATGAGGTTCTCGGTTCCTCCAAAGCAGGCACTGAGTTAATTGAACGTATTAATAACCCCAGCTCCCTACCGACTCACTGTGTGACACAGGATGAACCCTTAACCCCATTCCCAACGATAAAATGCAGATAACCATCGCTGTCGCTTTGCCCCGCTGTGTGGAGGGCAGATGCCCAGACAAGCTAATGGGCTCGTGAGCCATGGCACCCCAGTATCAGGCCATTCTCTGCTGCTAGGACAGCACTAGTGTCCCTCTCCCCGGGCCCAGGGACAGCACCTGACACATCTAACGGCCAATAATCCCAAGACCACCATCCCACCCACAGGTCAGTTAGCAACCTTCTGACAGTGGCATTTTTATTGTTGTTTTCCCCTAAAGCTGGGGACTGGAAGGCAGTGGGGATCATCAGCTTTGCGTGGGGTCAGTGCCTTCCACACGCCATCTGACTTACACTCACAGCAGATGAGGACCCTGAGGTCCAAAAGAGTTCAGTAGTGTCCTCGAGGCCTCTCAGCTGGCCAACCAGGCTCGAGACCTGCTCGCTGGTTCCGAGCCCAGAGCTCCTTCTGCTGTGCCCGTCTGCCTGCAGGGCCCAGCGGGACAACAGCAGAGCCAGCAGGCCAAGGGGAGCAAACGGGAGTGGGCAGCGAGGCTCGAGCAGCAGGAGGCAGCTACAGTTCTAGGAGCAAGCGGCCGCCAGACCCTGCTCTCCCTCCAGGGACCAGGGCGAGAAGAGGAGAGAAAGCGAGAGTGATCAGATTATTTCCAGATAAAATAAAGCACAAGGGTTAAAAAAGAAAAGCCCATTTAACTATTTAACATGTCCGAGAGGGTCATTTGTTACCCATTCCTTGACAACATGTTTATCAAGTGCATTTTTTAAAAAATTTATTTTATCTTTTAACGTTTTCTTTTCTTTTATTTTTGAGAGACAGAGAGAGACAGAGCGCGAGTGGAGGAGGGGCAGAGAGAGAGGGAGACACAGAATCCGAAGCAGGCTACAGGCTCTGAGCTGTCGGCACAGAGCCCGATGCGGGGTTCAAACTCACAAGCTATGAGATCATGACCTGAGCCCAGGTTGGATGCTTAACCGACTGAACCACACAGGTGCCCCTGTTGAATGCATTGTTTGGACCAGGAGCTGTGCCTGGGCACAGGGAAGAAGCGGTAACCTGGCAGGCAGCACCTGGTGCTCTGTACCCACAAGGAGTAAAGGGGAGATGGGTGACAAGAAACTAAACCAGGGACAGATGAACGCATCACAAATGTCAGGGAGTGATCTGCAGAAAACAGAGGGTGCCCACCTCAGAGAAAGCCACTCTAGAAGGGAACACTGCAGTGGACAAAAAAAACCATTCAGAGTAGATACGTAACACCCATGAAACTTCACCTTCAGAAGAACAGAGCATAGCAGACACAAAGCACTGAAAGGAGTACAGAAATAATGGAAGGAAAACTCATTGCGGTTGATCTTAACATACATCTTTTAACCTTCAACAAACCAAGCAGTTAAAAACAAGGGACATAGAAATGAAAATTACAATGGCTAAGTTTGGATTAGCAGCCAGAACTTTGACTTTGCGCCCTAGTGACCAGGCCCCCTGGGACATTTATGAAGGAAGACACAAAAATCAAAAAATTAAAAATAGATCTACCCTATGACCCAGCAATAGCACTGCTAGGCATTTACCCAAGGGATACAGGAGTGCTGATGCATAGGGGCACTTGTACCCCAATGTTCATAGCAGCACTCTCAACAATAGCCAAATTATGGAAAGAGCCTAAATGTCCATCAACTGATGAATGGATAAAGAAATTGTGGTTTATATACACAATGGAATACTACGTGGCAATGAGAAAGAATGAAATACGGCCTTTTGTAGCAACATGGATGGAACTGGGGAGTGTTATGCTAAGTGAAATAAGTCATACAGAGAAAGACAGATACCATATGTTTTCACTCTTATGTGGATCCTGAGAAACTTAACAGAAGACCATGGGGGAGGGGAAGGAAAAAAAAAGGGAGGGAGCCAAACCTTTTAAGAGACTCTTAAAAACTGAGAGCAATCTGAGGGTTGATGAGGGGTGGGAGGGAGGATCGGGTCAGTGATGGGTATTGAGGAGGGCACCTGTTGGGATGAACAATGGGTGTTTATGGAAACCAATTTGACCATAAGTTTCATTTAAAAAAAAAAAGAAAGAAAGAAGACACAAAAACCTATGAAGCAGAAATTACACGTACAATAGTCTGAAACAAAATACACCAAGACCAGAGTTGATGACAAATTTTAAATAAACAAATGATATGTAGCCCCATGGAAATAAAAAAGAGAGCTCTTAACTAACTTGAATCGTAGAGGTCACATTTGCAATTGCAGATTCTTGGGGGAAAAAGAAACAAGAAAAACAAAATCGCTGAATTTCGAAGAACATAATGTGGCCCAAAGTGGAAGCAGAAACAAGTTTATAATCTTAAGTGCTCTCATTTATATTTTTTATATTTTCTATGCACTTTAAATATTTTAAATACACACACATACATATATATAATTGGCATATAACATATATATATTCGTATTAATATATATTAATATTATATATATATTAATGAATATTAGTCAGAAGCATTAGAAATTAGCAGGGGGAAAAAAGCCTAATTAGGACAGATAGATGGAAACAATAGGGATAAAAGCAGAAATCAATGCCACAAACAAAACATAGAAGCAGAAATTCCCTCATCCTAAGAGGACATAATTAATAAATCCTTCTCAGATTGGCTCTTTGGTTGGGGCAGGGTATGGGGGTGGTAAAAATCCTATAAAATAGAGAGATCTCTGGCAAATATAATCAAGTAAAGAGCGAGCTAGACAAATAAATATGAGTTCTGTGAAATGAGATGTAACAGAGATAAGGAAATTGTAAAAATTGTTATGAAATCTCACATTGAAATTTACTCCAAAGGGTACAAACATCCAGATAAAGTTCAGAAATTTTCTGGAAGAAAACAGATGATTAAAACTGGCTTTAGAAAACTAGGAAATTGGGGCAGGAGGAGTAGAGAAGAGACAATATTCATGTTGAAAATTTTGTAATACTTCAGAAAAACTCCTCAAGAACTCCCCATGGCCAAATGACCATGTCTGCGTGTCCCCCTGCACATTCTCAAGGACCAGTTGACCCCCATGGTATATACACTCTACTGGAACACAAAAATTATGGGGAGCCACCCTATTCATTTTCTGAAATGAATATGAATTTGACATCAAAACTTGACCAAGAGAGCACAGGAAAGCAACCAGGACCAATTTCAACCTCATGTATAAGTATAAAAGCAAAAATCAGGGCCAGCATCATGGGCATGCAGCCTGTGCATAACACAGGGCCCTGTGCTCAGAAGGGCTCCATGCTTGATTTAATGCTGTCACCCACTTGAAAGTCTTAATAATTTTTCGACAAAGGACCTCACATTTTTGCTTTACACTGAGCTTTACCTATGCAAATTATATATATAGCCAGTCCTGGCAAAAGTTTTGGCAAATCAAGTATGCTGGTACAATAAAAGATTCTCTACTTTGATCAAGACTATTTTATGTGAGGATTCAAGGAAGGTTAAATGTTAGGAAATCTGATCTATGAGATGTATTGTAAGATGATGGTGTTGAGACACTGAGAAGACATTTGAGAAAATTGCTCCTGAAGATGACTCTTACCATCTTAAAAGCTGAATGGTGTATTCTTGAATGGTAAAGGCCAACTTTAAGCCAAAGCAATACTTAGTTCATTAATATGCAGCTTCATTGCCTTTGAAATAAAGCCCATCAAAAGAAGCCCTCTACCAGCCGTATGGGTGAACTCTGGCAAGTTCCGGCTGGTGCGATAAGCTTGAGTCTGACGAGTGGAAAGACTCCAGGCAAGTGCAGCATCATGTTATTTACAGACAATATGGTTATAAACTAAGAAGACTCCAGAGGGTTGACCAAAAACTTGTTTAAATCAATAAGATCTTGGGTGCAAGATAAACATAAATCAAGAACATTGCTAAATATTGGTGGTACTTACTAAAAAGGAATAATAAGAAAATGACATCTTCATTATAGATTTCTAAAATTTTTTTTAACGTTTATTTATTTTTGAGACAGAGACAGAGCATGAACAGGGGAGGGGCAGAGAGAGGGAGACACAGAATCTGAAACGGGCTCCAGGCTCTGAGCTGTCAGCACAGAGCCCGACGTGGGGCTCGAACTCACGGACCGCGAGATCGTGACCTGAGCGGAAGTCGGCCGCTTAACCGACCGAGCCACCCAGGCGCCCCCATTATAGATTTTTTAAATAACCACAAGTAACTATTACAACACATGTGTAGTCAACATGGGAGTTTATTGAAATATATAAAGTAATATTTTGATAAATGGAGAAAATATATTGCAACGTTGTCATAGGGTTCCATAACTGGGTATTAGTTACTTAATCAATCAATTGATTAATTAATTAATATTGTTTTACACTTAAATAGTTAATACAATTACTATCAATGCATCAGTAGAATTTTTTCATAAGATGAATATTTATAAAATAATTCTAAACAGTATCTGAAAAATAAACAAGTGGAAAAGGTTGGCAGCATTTTTAAAAAGCAGAGGAAACTGTTCTGCCAAATTTTAAAGCGTATTCTAAAGTTCCAACAATTAAGTGTTTTATTGGCGGAAGAATTTCAAACAGATCAATGGAACAGACAAAGTAAGCACAGAAAGAAATCTCAAAATTATATAAGAATTGAGAAGATGAGAAAAGGGAACATCACCCCCAAGGGGAAAGGAATGGATTAGTCATCAAATGGAATTTTTATTTATAATGAAACCTTAGAAAAAGAGAGGTGAATGCATGCCAATAATAACTGATATTGGAAGGGGGAGGCACTTCCCAGATCAGCAACAACAGATACCACAAAGGAAAATACTGACAAATTAAACTGCATGATCTATGAATGTGTATCATATATAGGTCATATCAAAAATGCCACATTTAAAAAATAAAAGGCCAAGACAAGCTAAAAAAGAATATTTTCAACAAATATGACAAAGGGGTTAACATTCTTATAATATAAAGAACTCTTTAAAAATCAGAAAGAAAAATGTGTCAAGATCCCAATAGAGACATGAGTTAAGTATAAAGGAAAATGGCCAATATGCCATAAATATATAGAAAAATGTCCACCCCCCTAGTAATCAAGGAGATGAGAATTATAGCAAAGAGATATTGTCCTCATGCAGGTGGAATTGGCGATGAGGAAGGGAGTAATTTTTATTCTTGTTTTTAACATTGAAAGGGACAATTAATGCCACTATGGGCAGAAAACAAGCTCTGGGGGTTGTGTAAATTCTACACATTTTCTGGAAACAATTTGATAACATGTATTAGGAGCCTTTAAAAAATTACACCTTCTGATTCAATAATTCCATTTCTGCAAATCTATACTAAGAACAAATCATCAGAGAGGAGCCACAAGATATAAGTACAGGAACAATAAATACAATATTATCTTTTCCCCAAGTACTTTTACTTTTAATTACATCATGCATCCTTTGCACTGATTCACAATTTTTAGTTAGAAAATGTTATTTCTTAATTTCCCATTTGAGATCATTGAGATTCCCATGCAGTTATAAGAAGATATAATAGAGAGATCAGGCGTACCCTTCACCCAGTTTCCCCCACAGTAACATCTTGTATAACCAGGAACCTGGAGGGGATACATCATTATTCATATTTCTCAATCGTGTGTGTGTGTGTGTGTGTGTGTGTGTGTGTGTGTAATTCTATGCAGTTTCATCACATGTGTAGATTACATACAACCAAAGTACCAACAGTTCTGTCTCTACAAGGCTACAAGGATACTTTACATTTTTAGCCCCACCCCCGCCCTCCTACCACAGCCCCTAACCCCAATCACTACTCTGTCCTCCAACACTATCATTTTCTCATTGCAAGGATGTTAGATAAATGGAATCAGTGCGTAACCCTTTGGGATTAGCTTTTTTTCACTCTGCATAATTCCCTTGAGACCATCTAAGTTGTTCCATGTGATAATATTTTATTCGTTGCTGAGAAGGATTCCATGGTATGGATGGACCACAGTTTTGTTTAGTTGGTCACCTGCTGAAGGACATTTGAGTTGCTTCCAGTTTGGGCCTGCTAGGAACAGTTATGTACAGGTTTTGCAGCATTATTCTTAAGAATAAAATAAAGTAAAATAAAATAAAATAAACATGAATTCAAATGCCCAACAACAGGGAAATAATTAAATAAATTATGGCAAACTGAATTTTTCAGTGTCATTTTAAAATGTGTATGATGGGGGGTCGGCAGGTGCCTGGGTAGCTCAGTCGGTTAAGCATCCTCCTCTTGATTTTGGCCCAGGTCATGATCTCAAGGTTCATGAGATCAAGCCCCGCCTTAGGCTTCATGTGCTGACAGTGCAGAGCCCGCCTGGGATTCTCTCGCCTCTCTCTGTTCCCCTCCCCCACTCAAGGGGAGTGAGCATGCTCTCTCTCTCTCAAAGTAAATAAATGAACTTTCTCTTCCTACTCCCCTCCTTCTCTCCTCTGCATCACCCCTGCCCCCTGGCCCCCCAGGGCCCTCAGGCCAACTTCTCCTAAATCACCTCCAGCCCCTGGTCAAAGAACCTTACTCTGAGCCATTCTAACCTGAACATGCACTAGAGACTGGCGGTTGGCTAAAGGAGCTGGACCCTGTTGTAGTTGGCCATGTGAGGTTATGTCCCAAACTTCATTTTAGAATGTGTGCACCTCACCCCTTTGTGGAGTTGTGGTCTTGTGTGAGACACAGAGAGAGAAGCGCATTTAACTTTCCATAGTGGACATGTCAGTGCCCTGCCCAGGTCCCCTTGGATCTCTTTGACCATATCTCTGCTCTCTCCCCCAGTTCAGTTGTGCTTTCCCCTTCCCTCTGAAAGAAGACTGTCCTCCGGCTGCTGGAGCCCCTTTGCCAGCAGAGCCGAGTGCCAGAAGTGTCCCTTAGCTGATAGCTGGTAGGTACGGGGTCTGGAAGCCATCCTCTTGGTCATATGTTGGAACAGCTCTGAGGTAGAACTAACCTTCCAGAGCCCCCTGGAATCAGTCTGAGGCTAAATGCTGTGGGATTTTGCCTGAAATTACACCACTCTGGCCTCCTCCCTTTCCCTGCCCTCCCTATACTCCCTCAGCACTGTCTTCTGGGAACACTTTCTTAACAAACTCTCATCTTGGGGTCTGCGCTTGGAGATACTGACCTAAGAAGTTTGTAAGCAGAGGATGTTAAGCCCATGCTTTGGGGATGTCAAAAAATGCATCCTTGCATTACCTAGGAGCTGAGGATAAGGGGACCATGTATGCATCCTTATTCGAGGGTGCCCATCACACATCATTTCATTTAATCTGCACAGCAGCCCAAAATGTGGGAATTGTGGTCCCATTTTACAAATAAGGAAAGTGGGATTTCTGAAGTTAGGTACTTTCCCTAAACTACAGGTTCTCAGAGTGGGTCTTCCAGATTAATAGCAGCAGCAGCAGTAGCATCTTGACAAGAAGCAGGCCAGATGTTATTCTCAAGACAGTCCTGCCAGGCCAGGGTCATTATCCCCCTTTGGCCGACCAGGAACCTGAGGTTCACCGCATTGGCGGTTGGCACCAGCATCATTGTAGGATTTGAACCCAGGACTTTCTGGCTCCCAAGTTGTACCACTCCCACCAAACCATGCCCCTTTCAGCAGCCCCCAAAACTTTCTTATGGCAACAGGACTCAAGCAGACCATAGCCACCCCCAGATCCCTGACCCATTGGCTCTATAGCTTATGCTTTGAAAACCACAGAGGTGCCATCCATCAAAAGCAGACCCGTCAAAGAGGTTCTGTCTGCTTGAAGAATGTGCATGCCTCTGTGTGCTGTGTGCTGAGTACTAGATCAAGAATTCCCTGGGATGGGGCACCTGGGTGGCTCAGTCAGTTAAGCTTCCCGCTTCAGCTCAGGTCATGATCTCTTGGTCCGTGGGTTCGAGCCCCGCAACGGGCTCTGTGCTGACAGCTCAGAGCTGGGAGCCTGCTTCGGATTCTGTGTCTCCCTCTCTCTCTCTGCCCCTCCCCTGCTCACGTTCAGTCTCTGTCTCTCTCAAAAATAAACATACATTAAAAAAAAATCAAAAAAAGAATTCCCTGGGAACACTGACAGCCTTCTCTTTCTGTAGACTCTGCCCTAACGGGGGGAGGCATTCCATAAATGATTGCTAAGTGAACCACTACCTGATCATACACAAGCACTGTGCTTAAGGCTTGGTGTATGCTATCTCGTGGAATCTCACGACAGAGACAGTGATTGTCGACACCAACCATTATCCTTCTGTCCTCCTTAGTTATAGAACCCTGGTTTGTTAGCTAGGAGAAAACACAGCAGTAAAAACCTTTATTGACCTCTCTCCCTTGCAGTTAAAGGTCGTCTGTGATGGATCTTGACCAATGGAGTAGAAACAAGTTTTTCTATGGGAAAGCTGGAAAATCTATTCAACTGGGAAGAGCAGCCTTGTCTCTCCCCGCTACGCCGAACCACCCCCCCTACCCCCGCCTCCACCTTCCATCCCACCACCAGCCTGGAATACTGACACGATGGCTGGAACTTTGCAACCAACGTGGACCATGAGATGCCCCGGAGGGTGAAAACTACACATCAGGATGCACCACAGTGACACCAGGAGATTGCCTTTCTACTGCAGGCCTGCCCGGCTCCAGACGTCTTTAAACCACCAAGATTTTTGATTTCCCTATTCTATTGCAGTTGAACTTAGCCCAAAATGTTACAAATCATCTCAATAATTCTGAAAGGTAGACCAGGAAGTTTCTGAGTTGATGGTTGAATTTTCCACTCCCCTGAAATTACGGAATTTGGGGGCCTCCAGTAAAGTCAGATTGAATCTTCAGGCACCACAGAACATTCTGGAGTGTGTCAGAAGTGTGCTCCTCCACCACAGTGGGAAATGATAGCTGACCATCGAGACTTGGGGTGGGTGAGTGATGTCCCACAGACGTGTTCTTCATGCCTCTCCATGCTGGCTGTGGTTAAACAAATAGCAATGGGCTGTCTAGCCTTAACTTCGAAGGCAGAAAGAAAAGATATTTAAAGACTTCCTTCAGCAGACTGCTTTCAGCTACAGAAGAATTAACCACCATTAATTATGATGGTGATAATTATATAATGCATAAAATACACTATGTAGATAAAGTGTGCAATTAAATAATTACCGTTTTTCACGAGCTCTTATGGGATCATTCCAGGATAATGAGCAGGGTTAATAATGTTGTCAAATTAAGCCTACCTCGTTTCCATGCCCATTGCCCAGGCATTCACCTTCCTGGACCTCAGTGTCCTCATCTACGAGATGAGGGGCTTGAGCGAGCTGTTCTCAGGAGCCTTTGGATCTCATGGGTCTGGCAGGTAACACGTGGCTGTCCTGGGCCCTGGCAGAAAGGGGACAAATTCCTCTGGGACGTGGGATTTGACTTGGAAAACTGAGAAAGATCCTTACCACAAGGCAAAAATGATTTATCTCCTTCTGGGGGAAGCTTTGCTTCCAACACTCAAAGCGAGCTCTCAGTGGCAAGTTGAAAGTCTTATAACCCACCTTTTCCTAGGTTATGGCACACATGTAGCATGGGAATAGAAAGAAGAGGCTGCCTGTGATCAGAGGTGCCCAGCTGCCCACTTCCCTGTGCCTCCCTCCTTCCCCAAGGCTGCAGGGAGCAGTATGTTAGCACTTCTATAACCTGTGCATGGCACCGTGAGAGGTGCCAAATTTGAGGGCCAGAAAATCAAGAAGAGTAAACATTTCTGCTGTATTTGTCTGGTTGTCAGATTTGCTGTTTGCTTTTGTTTTGCCCAAAAGGGCTGTTACAAGGGCACCTCGTAACAAACTATCCAAAGGCATGTCAGAGAAACTTTCCTGAAAGTCTAGGCCTATGTGTCCACAGCCTCCGTCCTCTTTTCCAGGACTCCAGCCCCAGGCAGCCCCTTGGGCTGGTCTAAGCTGCTGAGCCATAGTGTGGACAAAGGGGCCCATCCTTCAGGGGGTGGGGAGGGTCCTCAAACGCAAGGCCAAGTTTGTTCAGCCTGCTGGACAAGCCCTGTCCTTCCTCTTGAGACCATAACAATGAATCTTCCACCCCCAAGTCTAGCCTAGGGTGTGGATTCAGGGAAAAGACTTAAAAGAGAGAAAGGCTTTTGGGCATTGAAAGATGAACTTCATTTTGTTTGTACCAGGGGCCAGATGACCATCACCCAGATGTCCTCCTTCATGTACGTCACTGTGAGTAGAGACAGGAGGAAGTGACCAGGGCTAGGATTCTGTTAGGGGTGTTCCTTCTAAACCTAGTTCCATCATTCACTCTCCTTTCCTAAGTCTTGATGTTTTTCTGTGCGAAACAAGAATATTCTAGGGGCCTGGGTGGCTCCATCGGTTGAGCGTCCATCTTCGTCTCGGGTCATGATCTCGTGGTCCGTGAGTTCGAGCCCCGCGTCAGGCTCTGTGCTGACAGCTCAGAGACTGGAGTCTGTTTCGGATTCTGTGTCTCCCTCTCTCTTTGACCCACCCCCGCGTTCATGCTCTGTCTCTCTCTGTCTCAAAAATAAATTTAAAAAAAATTAAAAAAAAAATATTCTAGACACACGAACAAATATCTATTAGAAACCTACTTTGTACCAAGTACTATGTTAGAGGCAAGGGAGATTCTGATGAACAAAACTGCAGAGGGTGTTGCCACGTCTCACTCAGAATCCCCCTCGAAGAAGGACTTGCTGCGTCAGCCGCAGGGGGTGCTGGTGGGAGAGGGTCTCAGCCGTCAGCCCCTTCACAGGCCGTGTCACTGCGCAACAACCTGGCACAAGGTCTCATCTCAGCAGCTCCCCTCCAATGACTGATCAAAGCCAAAGAATGAAAAACTGGCCATCTCAACCAACTCAGGACACGTCTGAGGGGCCACTCCAGCCCCAAAGCTCCCAGAGATGTTGGACAGGATCAAAGCTTGAGTCTCCCTCCACCCACACCTGCTTCTGGCCCCTCCCTTCTACGAGGGTTGGTCCCAAGGACCCTCATTAATTGACATCCTGCCCACCAAAGCCCATCTCAGAGGCAGCTGCCTGGGAAACCCAGCCTGCAACAAAAACTACCTTCCCTTTCTTAGGCAACCAACTTGGGAAGAGAAATGATAAAGCCGTTTCGTGAGGACTGGGGAGAATAGCAAGTGGGGTGTTTATGAAAGCACCGTTGAAGCTTTGGGTAACTTTTCTTTCTAGTGGTTTGAAGCGAGTCACGTTGCAATGCGAAAGCCCCTCTGATTGCTTTGAAAGAAAATCTGCCAACTACCCCCCCCACACACACACACACACAACACACAGGCACACTTCTTCCCTAGCTTCGAAAGCTCATTCTCCGTAGCCTGAAAGGGGTCACCCACTCAGACAGGTGTGGCACTGTCCAGGTCCCCTCTGGGGACAGGAGCTGAGGACACTTCAGACATCGCAAGGAGATCTCTTGCCTCGTGCCTGTTAAATACCTATCGTTAGCACAAGCCCAATTCCAGAAGCCACAAAAAGGAAAGAGCCACCTGGCCCCAAGGCCAGCTGACAACTTTCCAAGTTCCACAGTGCTATAACCAACTCGGCAGAAGCAGAATCCTGGGCTCCAAACCACTGATGAAACTCCTTCTAGCTCCAGGTTTAATTAGTTTTCATTGCGATATTAATGATCCTAACAAACCATTTCAACTTTCCTGTTGCACAGCTGGAATTCTTTTATTTTGCATTTGGTCTCTTTATAAGAAAATCCCACATGCATCCTCCTCCCTGCCTGCCCCATCGAGAGGGAATAAGATCACATTCTTACTTTGCTTATCACTTTGGCCAGCCCAGGGACAGCAGCTTTAATAATTTTGAAACTGGGAGCATTAAACACATCACAAACTGCCATACAAATAACATATAATATAACTCCAGGATTTTAATTACAGTGACTAATATATGTACCAATCCTAAAATCTCTATAGTACCATTAGGGCACATGCGCGGACATTATTGGGAGGCTTAAAATTTGCACAAGGTATGTCATTAGTTGATCCAAGACCTTCTAGATCTAGAGTTCTCACCTGGGACTCAGAATTCATTTGTTGGGCACTTTGGACTACCCATCCAGAGGCAGAGCTATTTTCATTAGTGACTATGAGAAATGATTAAACATTGCTACCGGTTCAGGTCGGTTCGTGTTGAGGGCAGCTTCGGCTGCATGGCGGAACAATTAAGCGTTTGCTGGTGGATTCCAATGCCTCTCTATTTTCTCTGCGTCTCCAAAGGAAGAGAAAAGCAACAGAAAACTGATGTGTGATGGAACTATGCCTCACCTATTTCCAGAAATTCTCCAAACTATTGGGTGATGACTGATAGAAACTGAGGTCAGTCTCCCAATGGGCATCTCCAAGAAAGGCCGGCATCCCCAAAGTCCAAGGACACATGATGAACACAATGTCAGCATGGCCAGCATCGGCACTTAGCGGCCATGCTGTGTGGAGCAGCAGTGCTGAGCCTGTGGTGAGAGTCCAAGTTCAGATATATAGCCAATGTGACTCGGCCCCAGCAGAGACCCAGAGAGGGAATACGGAACAAGAGAGGCAAACTGGCCACATACATGGGGGCAAGAGAAAGAGGCATAATGAAGATTCATATCGGAGATGGAAAACAAACCATTCCAGAGTTTCTAGTGGGGAAGAATCTCCTCCTGCTCTTCCAACAGGGAAGTGGGAAGGGAAGCCCTTTAGTGCCTACAGCTGGGAAAGCAACTTCAGTCAGGATCATGAACATGGTCTCCTTAGGGAGAGGCCCCTCCCCCCACTACAAATCCATCCAGCCTGTGACAACGCTCTCCAAACCAGTGTCCTTGCCTCTGGCATGGGCCCATTCCCCATGCTTCTGAACATACACACTATGGCCAGAAGACTCTGTCCCAAACTTAGATCAGACCATGTCCCTTTCCTGCTCACAACTCCTTGAAATCCATAAGAGCTGTCAGCTAAACTGACAAGGGAACCCCAGGTCCCAGAGGCCCTTGTGAGACCTATTTCACTGCCCAAGACTTCAAAGGGGCTCTCTGGGTATCTAGTGCCTTGGGGAGATCTCAACAGTCAGTCAAAAGAATAGAAAAGGATAAAAAGTCCCATGTACAACCCGACTATAAAATGTTTATAAATAAACCTAACATGAAATGTGCAAGATATATATCTTTTCAAAACTATTAAATATTAGTGAAGGAAATAAAAGACAACTAGAGAAATAAAGGGACATATACCTTGTTAGTGTCTGGAAAGTCTCAATATTTTTAATATACCAATTCACTCCACATTGATCTATGCATTTATTCCAATCCCAATTTGTGGAAATTAACAAGGGATCCTAAATTTACGTGGAAGTGCAAGGACCTAGAGTAGCCAGGTTAATCTTGGGGGGAGAAAGAACAAAATGTAAGGACTTACACTACCAAATTTCACAACTCACCATAAAGCGATAGTCATCGATGCTGTGTGGTTTTGGCATAAGGATAAACAAAGATATCTTAAAGTCTTCAGAGAAGAAAAACAAAATTGAGTTACCTATAAAGGAAGGAAAACCACCCATGCTTCTAGCCATTGCATCAACCACACTGGCTGCTAAAAGGTTGTGAAACAATGCCTTAAAATCCTGATAGAAAAATATCTTTCATGAATTTACAGGTAAAAACCCTCAACAAAGTATTAGCAAGTCTAATTCAATGATGTATAAAAAGAATTCTACACCATAATTTATTTATTCCAGGCATGCAAGTCTTAATCAACATCTAAAAATAAATCAATGTAATCCACCATATCAACAAACTAAAAAGATAATATGATCTTATCAGCTGACATAGGAAAGACATTTAACAAAATGCAATACTCACCTATGATAATAATAGGGGAAAAAAGCTCCCAATAATTTAGGGAATAGAAGGAAACCACCTCACCATGATAAAGGGCATTTACAAAAAGCCTTTAATTGACAACATACTTAATAGTGAAAAACTGAGCAAGGGAAGAATGTCTCACCTACTCCTCTTCAACATAGTTGAAGTTCTATCCACTGCAATAATATAAGAAAAATAAATAAAAGCCATACAGATTGGAAGAAATAAAATTCTTCTTCTTTACAGATTACATGCTTGTCTACATAGAAAATTCCAAGAAATACACAAACACACACAAAAACTTAGAGCTAATAAGCGAGTTCAGCAAGGTTGCATGTCTATATACACAAATAAAGCATTTGAAACAAAAATAAAAACAGTACCATTGACTATGGCTTCAAGGAAAATGAAACACTTAGGTGTAAACTTGGCAAAACATGTAAGGGATCTGTATGCTAAAATTACGAAATGCTGAGGAAAGAAGCAAAGGAAATTTACATAAGGGAGACATACCATGTTTATGGATTAAAAGACTCAACACAATAAAGATGTCAATTCTCCCCAAATTAAATTATAGGTCTGACGTAATTCCTATTAGAATTCCAGGCAGGTTATTTTGTAGACAAGGTTGTTCTAAAACTTATAATGAAGGCATAAACCCTCATCTAACTTGGACATAAAGAAAAACAAGAATAAAGTGGGACTAATCACTCTACTCACTATGAAGTCTTACAACAGAGTTACAGTAATATAGCCAGTGTGGTGTTTGTGGAGGGATAGAAAATAAAACAGTGGAATATAATACAGGACCCAGAAGCGGACCCACACTGTTTTAACTTGCTAGGGCCGCCATATGAAGTAACGCGGACTGAATGGCTTAAACAGTAGAAATTTCTTTTTCCACAATTTCAGAGGCTAAAAGTCTGAAAACAATATGTCAGCAGGGTCGGTTTCTCTTGAGGGTTCTCTCCTGGGCTTGTAGATGGCAATCTTCTCCCTGTGTCTTCACATGGTCTTCCCTCTCTATGTGTCTGTGTCCAAATTTCCTTCTTAGAGGGACACAAGGCATAGTGGATTAGGGCCCATCCTAATAATCTCTTTTTACCTTTATTTCTTTAAAGACCCTATCACCAAATGCAGTCATATTCTGAGATACTGAGGGTTAGGACTTCCATATATGAATTCTGGAGGGATATAATTCAGCCATTAAAATGCCCAACTGATTTCTTAAATTTATTTATCTATTTTGAAGAGAGGGAGAGAGAGGGAGAGAAAGACATTGAGCATGAGCAGGGGAGGGGCAGACAGAGGAGGAGAAAGAGAATCCCAAGCAGGTTCCCATGCTGTCAGCGTCGAGCCCAGCACAGGGCTGGAATTCACAAACTGTGAGATGGTGACCTGAGTTGAAATCAAGAGTCGGATGCTTAACCTACTGAGCCACCCAGGTGCCCCGCTTTATTGATTTGTGACAAAGGGATCAAAGCAATTCAATGGAGGAAACACAGCCTTTACAACAAACAGTGCTAGCACAATTAAACATCTACTGGCAAAAGAAATGAATCTCAACCTAAGTCTCAGATCTTATACAAAAATTAACAGAAAATGGATCACAGACGCCAATGTTAAAGCCAAAACAATCAATGTTTTTTAAGGAAAAAAATGATTGGTTTCTAGGGCTAGGCAATGAATTCTTAAACTTGATATAACATGCACAATCCATAAAATGAAAAAAATGAAAATTGAACCGTGTCAAAATTAAAAGCTTTTGCTAAGAGGATGAAAGACTGGGAGAAAATATTTGCAAACTAAACATCTAACAGATGCCTTATATCCAGGTATATATGAATGATCAAAACCCAATTGAAAAGAGTAAAAACAAATAATCCAATTAAAAAATGGATAAAAGCCACGACCAGGTAGGACAGGCATCACCAAAAAGGATAGGCAGGAGGTATACTTGGACTTTACTTACACTCACTGTTTTGAGGCCGGGCAAGGCCATATGTGGTTTTTTTCCCCTTAATTTGCTAGCGCGTCTTCAAATCTGCTTCTTCACTTAGTATGACAAGCCGTCCTTCAAAATACCTGGGATCTCTGCACACATTTTTCTTCCCTTCACTGCCGGTTTCTAGCCTTCTGGATCAGGAGGACTGTATCCTGCCTCACCCCCTGTCCTTGTGAGAGCCCAACTGGTTCTGTAGTGACTCTGGAAGCTGAGAACAACCGGACCAGTTTACAACTTCATCTATGAGGTCAGCCGGCCACCTCCAGGGGCCTCCCCTCCTTTCAAAGCCGGTCCTTCAGCAAGATGAAAATGCCACCTGTATTCTCAAGACTTCCTTTCTTACTTGGGTAGTGGGAGTCCCTGAATGCCAGATGCAGGGTTCTGTCTGATGCCAGTGCTGTAAGACTCTTGGGGGATTTGGGGTGAAGCTGGGTCAGTCAGAAGCTTTTGGGAGGAGACTGGCAGTGTTCCTTGTGAGCTCCCTGGTTCTGATGGCTTACTTGTCACTTACCTGCTGGCCCTGATCTTGAACTGGCCTTTGGAGGCGGTGTCTCACACTCTCCATCTGGACTCGATGTCTCCAGTCACTGCCGTGGGTTCCGGGCTCAGCTAGGTCCACCTTGGCTGGACCCAGTGTCTCTCTCCCAGCCTGACGCTCCCCCTCCTCACTTCCTCACTTTGGTACCAAAAGGGACGTGTCTACTAAGAGGCATTAGGGGCTGTGGCAGCTTCCCTGGCTGTGGTGTTCCGTCAGCCCTTATTAAATCCTTCTTAGGGATCTCCTTGGGTGGTCCCAGCGACACCAAGTCAAAGGGCTGATGCAGGTAATGCCTTTGGGAAGACTCCCAGGGATGTGGAATGTAGGACTGGGGGACTGGGCAGAGAAAACATGAGAGGCAAGTCAAGGATGCGTGACAGGTTACTGCCGAGGGAGGTGGTAGTCCATCTGGCCAGAACTTTCGGAAGAGCTTCTTTAAATGACTTTCAGAGATATCCTCCTGGGGCTCACATGGGGAGCAGCGCAACTTTTGTCTGTCCTCTTCCCACAGGGCAAACGTAGCCCGGGTATACACACCCCTACTGAGAGGCATGCAGTGTGGGGTCCAGGACAGGGAGGGGCAGTCCCCACAGGGCTTGTCTGTCACAGACGGAGGCAGCAGGAACCAGAGCGTGAGGTGTATACCATCAGATTGACATCGTGCTCGAAAGGTATCCAACACCATGGAACCAGGGGGTGCCAGGCTCTGGAATCTATCAACAGGCATGACACAGTCCGGTCCCGGAGCACTTCATGGCCTCTTGAGCAAGGCTGTTGCCATATCCAGTGCCCCTGGCTGGTGAGGCACCCCTTCTTGTCCCTTTATTGTGCCCACACTCCCCTTATCAAATGGAGCCTTGACTGCTTGTCTTGTCCGACTTCCCCCCGGGGCTATAAACCCCATGATGAAAAGCACTCACACAGACGAACAAACACCAGCATTCTCAGTGCTCTGCATGTATTAACTCACAGCAACCCAAGACACCAAAACTTCACAGCTGAGGAAAATGAAGCCCAGAGAAGTAAAGTGATTTGCCCAAGGTCACACAGGCAGTTCAATGCCAGCTACTGTGGCTCCAGAGCTGAGGCCCTGGACCATGACCCTCCTGGTCTTATAGGACAGCCAGCTGGGAGTGCTGCATTCACTGCAGAGTCACAGCACCTAGCCCAGTGCTCAGCCCAGGGAGCCGCGGTGTGGCTACAGGAAGGGCGAGGCACTACAGGAACACAGAGAAGGGACATGTCTTGCAGCCTGGACAATCGGGAAGGGAAGGAGGAGCGGGGGGAGAAGAGCTAAGGAGAAGAATGAGAGAGGGGCTGACAGGAGGGAAAAAAGGAGAGAGATGAGGGGGAAGAGGAGGGATGAGAGAAGAAGGGAGGGTTGAGGGGGGCTGGGGAGGAGACAGAGCCCTGCTCAGAGCTGTCTGGGGTGCATGGAGTGAAGGAGAAGCGGTGATGCCTGAGGCTACCACGTGGGTGGGGCTGATGCTGAGGGACATGATCCAGCAAAGGTGCGAAATCATCAACACGTTTAACCGGGGAATGTGACAAAACCAGAGCTGTCCCCGGCGTTGGCTGCCATGAGAGGCGGGCCTAGACCGAGGAGTCTGGGGCAGGGACAGTGGCCAGGAAGCTGCTGCAGGGACTCAGGGGAGCAAGAAAGACAGGGTATAACTTGGACGGAGGGAGGAGAGAGGGAGGAGGGGTGGGAGGAGGGGAGCGGGGAGGAGAAGGGAGGAGACAGTGGAAAGGTTCAGGCTTCTGTGGCTGCCAGAGGGTGGCACCCTCCCCATCCTGAAATCCAAACAACCATTTAATGAGTGCCTACTACATGCCAGGCCCCTGAAATACAATCTACCTTCATAATCATAGCAATGTCTCCAGGTGGGTTTGTCCCTCCTCATTTTACCTAGGAGAGAACTGTTGGAGCCTCAAGAAGTTCCCACTAGCAGCGATGACTGAGGGGGACAGACTCAGGGAGCCTGAGTGACTCCAGAGACCATGTTCTTCCCGTGCATCGTGGAATCCCACGCAGGTCATTTCGCTCAGCAAAGAGCATGACATGGTGACAGCTGACCAGGCTTTGTGAGTGTTGGAGTGGCTGAGTGCCAAACTACAAATCAAGCCGCATCACCACGAAAGCCAAAATAACAAACGCCGATGTGTGGTCTGCTTACTCCAGCTGTCTTAGCTCAACCGGATCTATTGACGATTTACTAATCCAGCCGATAGCCGAGGCTGGGCGGCTGACCCACAAACTACCAAGCCGAAGACGACACAGGCTTCTCCTGAGTCCTCGGCTCAGCCAGAGGTAGCTCACTAGTAGAACTGCTTTCCGAATCGGCATGATTTACCTGGCCGGGGGTGCCCTAGACAGCAGACCAGAAGGCATCCCCGGGCTCGCAGCCCTCTGTTGCAAATGCCTTTCCTCGCTCAGGCTTCCTCGTTGGACCTGATGACCATCTCCGTAAATTTCGTTGGTGACAAGCTACAGCGAGCTGAATGCTGGTACCCCAAGTTACGTCCACATCCTAATCTCCAGAACCTATAAATGGGAACTGGTTTAGACAAAAACCTTCCCTGCAGATTTCTCTCTGGGGATTTCTATTAAGGATCTTGTGATGAGGAAATCGTCCTGGAGTATCCTGCTGGACCCAAAGTCCAAAGACAAGTGTCCTTCTATAAGAGAAAGGTTGAGGGACATTCAAGACAGAAGAGGAAGAGGTGACGTAGCCACAGAGGCAGGGATCGGAACGGTGTGTCCACAGCTAAGGAGTGAATGGCTCCACTAGAAGCCAGAGGTGACACAGAAAGATCCTCCCTCTGGAACCTTGGGAGGGAGAGTGGCCTGGCCGACCCCTTGACTTTGGACTTGCGGCCTCCAAAACTGTGAGAATATGTGATGATCTGTTCGGAAGGTCATGGGAAAGGAACGCACAGTCTGGCTTGTGTTTGGGGCTGTGCAGGGCGAGTAGCTATTTGTGGGAGAATTTGTGACCTCATCCCTCAGGCCCACAAGCCCGTCGGGTCCTGCTCTGCCCTTGGCTGGAAAGGGAATCCCGAGGTTGCCTCTGCCTCTCTGGGCTGGAGCAAGATGAGAAATGGGCCTATTTATAAACAAATAGAGCCAGAGGGCGGGCACGGGGTTGGCCAAGGGCTTTACCAAAGTCAGAGGCCCTGTCCCTCGGGACAAGGGGCATTGCCGAAGCGGGTGGGAGCAGGGGGCACTTGGGGCCTCTCTGAGCAGTGGAGCTGTGGCCCATTTCTGAACAGCCTAACGCAGGAATGTCCAGCTGGCTTCCAAGTCATATCTGGTGTCTCGGGTGAAGGGCAGGCCCGGCTGGGTGGGAGGGGATTCTTTCCCGTTGCCTCATTGCTGCTCTCAGAAAGGAAGTGTGAGCGCCCGGGGCAGGCACCCTGCAAGCGGCCCGTGTCCCGTCTGTGGGCTGCTGTGCGCCCCCCTCCCACTCCTGCTGCCTCAAGGGCTGTGCTGTCACCACGAGTGGGCGACCGTGCTCCTCTGTGGTTCTCACTACAAAGACCACTCTCTCACAGGACCCGTCAGAGGGACGTACTGGGTGGTGTCCCAGCCAGGCTGTCCCATGGAGGGTGGGAAGCTGCACGGAAGTGCCAGGGATGTGGGTGGACAGAGACTCTCATCACTGGCTGAGTTGGACCAGGGTCCTTTCTCAGCTCGGCGGGTGCCGGGCCCAGCTGTCCAGAGGAGGTCACGGCACAGAGGCTGCCTCGCTCAGCCCCTCCCACAGGCCTGTGCCTGGGAGATGCCTGGCTCTCCTTCACCAGGGTTCCTAGCAGAAGGCTTTCCTCCATGTCGGGAGCAGGCCTCGAACACAGTTAGGAGGCCTGCCTCGTTTACAGCTGTGACCGTATCACATCTCTGAGTCGTGTACGTTTTAAGCACTTCCGCCTGTAGGAGTAAATTTCTGACTGAGTAGCTGCAGCAGGGGGAAGAACAGGGGCAAACATTCACCTGCTTGGGTCTGGAAGACACGAGCTTTAGTAAGCCTTGAATCCCTGCTCCGTCCCCTTCTTGCTGTGGGACCCTGGGTAAGTCATTCAACCTCTCCGAGCCTCATTTTTCTCATCTGTAAAATGAGGAGAGCGTGGCCCACTCCACCAAGCTGCTGGGGAGGTTAGATGGGACAGTATGTGTGACGGAGAAAGTCTACCAGAGCCTCCGGGGCCCAGTCCATCCCAGCTGCGCACCCAGTCTCATGGAGCACTCAGCACAGCACCTTGTACTCAGGACTGGCCTCTGTTGGCTGTGGACGCTCATGGGGACGCTCATGTATCTCACGTGGGACCTGCAGCCCACAGACTCCCTCTCCGCTCTCTCCTCCTGACTCTGGGCTCTGCCGGCTGGTCCCCATCAGGGATCCAGGATTTCAAGCCTAACACCAGACCTGTATCTTTCTCACTCACTTGTCAAGCTCTATCTCTCCTGCAGACGTCTGATGGCCATGACCTTCTCATATTGAAGTAAATGCAGAATCTGCATATGATAGGGAGTATCTACGGAAAAGGACCTGCCACCCCCCACCACAGAGCCATGGAACAGTGCTCCATGCTACGTACATGGCCTTGGCCAAGTCATTTTTTTCCCTCAGTTTCTTCATCTTTAAAATGGGCATAATCATGCCTATATCTCAGAGGAACCGTACATTGATTTTTCCTCACCTGGTCAGCCACCGCCATATAGTAGGTGCTCAGTTAACATTACGTTTCTCCCTCTCCTCTTACCCAGAATTCCACTTTGCATGAACACCGTGGCATGGCTCAGGCCCCAGGCACAAGAACAAGCTGGCTCAAGGAGGGCTCAGGACCCAAGAGACCCAAGGAAGGATGATGGGTTCTACCTCCCTTTCCTGGGTGCTGACTGTCCCAAGTCAGCACTCAGCTGAAGGAGTTCTTCCAATAGCAGGAGAAAGGGTGACGCCATCACTCCTCTGTCCAGAGCTGTGCTCGTCATCCCACTCAGACAGAACTGAACTTGATCTTCTTCCTGACCACCCCCTGCAACACACACACACATACCCCCCACCACCTCCCCTATTCTCTGGAGCATCCGGGTATGAGGCTGGCCAGTCCTCTTCGGCCCCCATGTCCCCTTGGTTGTCAAGACCTGTTGTGGGACTTCTGGCTGCCTCCCTCCTCCCTCTGCCACTTCCGGTCAGACCCTCACTGCACCTGCCACGCTGTCAGAACAGCCTCTTAGAGCTCCATCGGCCTTGCCCCTGCCCTTCCCAGACTACCCCACATCAGGAGGTCTCCCCGACAGGCAGCTCCAAGAACAAAGCAGGGCGATTGGGTGGATCTGGACACTGGCCCTCAGCCTGCAGTACAGGAGGGTCTCTAAGAATGCTTAGGTTTGGAACCTGCATTTGTCTTACAACCTTGAGCCTGGAGAAACAGACCCACACCTGCACGTTCAAACAACCCGGAGAAGAGTTCCACCACCCACTTAGGGTGCCTGTCGTGGCACCCACTCCCTCCAAGCCCCAGAAGCTGGCTCCTCACACACCTGGAACCGATCCGGAGCCAACAGCAGCACCTGCCCCAACACACGCACTCATGCTCACTCACACACACACACACACACACACACACACACGCTCACACCCATGTGCACACACTCGTATGTTCTTACACATCTGTCTCCATGGCAGGTAAAGAGGAAAGTGGAAGGGAAAGGCCGTGCCCCCGCTGTGTCCAGCTGGGAATGAGAAGCTCCGCCTTCGCGAGTGGCTGGCCACCGTGTTTCCTGCACACACGGGAGAGTGCCCATTGCCTCCAGCTCCGCCAGAGGACTCTTGGGAAATGCTCTTCCCAGACCCTCACACGGGGGAATGGCAGTGGCCAACAGCCTATGAGAGAGCCCAGTCTGACTCTAATGGCTGCAGCTCAGCACAGGCCAGGCGATGCGGGTCCACTCCCCCTGTCAGTCCCCGGGGCCGTGGGACAGGAAGGCGGTGCACCAGCACATCTAGAGCACCTGCTCTGAGCAGGCCCCGATCCCACCTGCCACTCCCACTGTGGGCATCATGGTTACAAGACAGCACCCCCTGGGCCCTTGCTGGAGAGGCACATTCTCAGAGCCGTCCCAGATCTGTGTTCAAGCAAGACTTCCTCCACTGACTAACGCAGAGAGCTCCCCCACACCACCACATCCGGTCCTCAAAGCGTCCTCTATGTCACAGCCAAACTTGCTCCTCCTCTGTGGGGGACTGCCAGGAAGCAGAAACCCAGGCAGCTGAGCCTCTGGGATCAAGCAGTCTTCACTCCGGCCCATCGCATTAATAACTATCATAATAACAAGCCTTGTCAGGAATGGTAGAGACAGGATTTGAACCCAGACCTGGTTACAGGTGTGGACAGCCATAAATCAACGTGAGCTGAGAATAACCTCGGTGGTTACCAGAGCCAACGGTACTCAGAGCCACAGTAAGAAGCGGGGGGCGAGCCAGCTCACCAGGTCCTCTCAGAGGTCCCTCCCCCAGCCTCTCATTCATCCTCAGGAAATCCCACAAAGTCTTCTCATATATTAATCACATTTGCAAAGCAGTGGACAGGGCAGTGTCACTCTTGCCCCGTTTGAGCTTCTCAGCAGCTCTGGCCACATGGGGAGGTCAGTGTCTAGAGACGGTGCTGTGGCGGAGGAGGGTTGTGTCCCCCAGACCTCAATAAGAAGGCAAAGTAGACCTGACCTGGGGTCTCCTTGGAGGAGGAGAGAAGCCCGGAGCAGTCAGGGCAAAGGTGGTCTGGATGTAGGTGGTGCTATTGAGACCTGAGGTATCTGGTAGTGTAGACGGAGGGTTGGGACAACAGAAATCCCAGGGCAAGCTCATGCCTGCTAAACCGTGAGTACTGGCTCCCATTAGAATTGATGCTAAGGCCCAGGCACCCACAGGAGGATGGGAGACTACAGTTGGGTGGCCAGGTGGCCAGGCCAGCCCCATCCACTGGTAGGGATGGTTCTGAAGATGGCCATCCCAGGATGGGCCTGGAAAGGACAGAAAGAGAGAGCCAGTGGCATCTGACAAAGAGGTCTTTAAAACAAAAAAAATTTAAAACATGACTCTCACGTAGGTAAAAAGATGTTCAGACAAATTAAATATGCTTAGGTCCATGCCTAGGTTAGAATCCCAGCTCCTCTACCTATAAAGCCTTGTGACTGTGGGCAAGTTTCCTGGCTACGGTGGGCTGAATGGTATCCCCTAAAATATATGTCCACATCCTAACTCCAAGAACTTGTGAAGGTGACTTTATTTGGAGAGTCTTCGCAGGCCCTAAAGCCAGTGGCAAAGTGTCCTTACAAGAGGCACTCAGAGGACAGAAGCGTACACAGAGGTGAAGCCGTGTGAAGATGGGGGCAGAGACTGGGGTGATGTGGGCACAAGCTGAGCATCACCTGGAGCCGCCAGAAACTGGCAGAGGCAGGGCATTTCTCCAGTAGGGTCTTGGAAGGCAGCTCAGCTCTCCAGGCACCTTGATCTTGGACTTCTGGACGCCAGAATGGTGAAAGAATAAACTTCTATGTTTCAAGCCATTCAGTGGTAATTTGTTACTGCAGCCACAGTGCAGTGGCATATAAAACAGGTTAATATCTGCCCTTTCCAGTTATAAGTTATAGAGGGCTAAAAAGGGAGCATTCATAAAAGAAAGAATGTAAGCATCCAACACTAGGAGATCGGCATAGGTCACGTGCGTTCATGTAAAGGAATAGCACGCAGCGGTACAAGAAGTTTAGGGACAATTGTCAGGGATGAAACAGATGTACACATCATAATATCAAGCCAGAGAATCAAAATATTAAATTATAAATGTATGTGAATCCAATTTTATTTTTATTTTTTTAATGTCTATTTATTTTTGAGAGAGACAGAGACAGAGAAAGAGTGTGAGTGGGGCGGGGCAGAGAAAGAGGGAGACACAGAATCCGAAGCAGGCTCCAGGCTCTGAGCTGTCAGCACAGAGCCCCATGTGGGGCTCATACCCATGGAACATAGGATCACGACCTGAGCCGAAGTCAGACGCTCAACTGACTGAGCCACCCAGGAGCCCCAGATCCAATTTTATTTTTAAAAGTCTGCCAAAAAAAGGGAAAAAATCACATTGACGGTCTTTGGGCACTATGACACCAGTTCTGTCTTTTCTTCTTTGGTATTTTCTGTATTTTCTAAATTCTCCTCAGTGAGTATTACTTTTATTATAGACGATGAAGGCGCTATCCTGAAATTTTCTTCCTGCATCTATCAGAGTTGTGCAAGAGTATCTAGAGGCCCACTTTGCTTCCAGCAAAGTCCTTACAGCACCCCCATGGGTCGCTCCTGCTGTTGCTCATTTTGTAGGTGAGAAAACCAGGCACCAAGAGGTGATGGCCCAACCCCAGAGCCAACCCGGGGCCAAATCTGGGAGAGGACCGTCTCCGACCTGCCTTCTGAGACTTGCTGGGCCCAAGAACCCATAAGGACGGCCACCGCTTTGTCCTCACTTCCCTTCCCTGACCACCCCCAGGGCTTGGCTGTGTCCTTCAAGCCAGGGTGGCAGATCAAAGTCTCAAGTGCCCTCCAGGCAGAGATAAATAACAGAGAGCGTGATCCTAGGATTCCGGTTTCTTATTTTTAAATGAAATGAAGGATAAATCATTTCTGCTAACTGTTTTTACCTGGCTGCAGGAAATGATGCATCGCCATCTTTTAAAAGAAAATTAAGCCTTTAATTCCATGGCACATGTAATAAAATGGCACTTCAGCTCTCTGCCCTGAATATATGGCCCGTCGTGTCCTAATTTACTATTTCGACGCTGCCTGAAATGTTCTGAAGTTATTAATGTGGCAATATATTCAAGCACAAAACCCGGCCTTCAAACGCTGCGAAGCACTCAATTAACACAATGGATGGCCGTGTGGAAGCCAAAGAGGTAGCGGCAAGAGGCACGCCACGCGAGCCCGGCTGGGGTGCCACTGCGAATCGGAGCCTCAGTTTCTTCCTCTGGAGAACAGAGATGGTGGTACCTAGTTCACAGGTGGCCCTGAGATCCCGAGGAACACCCTTGTCCTCCCTTACCTGGATCTCTGGCTGCACTACCACCTCATCTCTGCCAAGGATGCCCCAAATGCCAATCTCTTTATCCTGCCTCCCTCGCAGCCCTCCCGTGGGTTCAACCTCACGGGGAGTGGTTCAGTCCCGGCCTCTGAGCTGGCGCGTCCCACTGCACTTTGAAGAGCAGGCACTTATGACCGGGGAACCGGCCCAACGATCCATGCAAAGATGTACTGGGACGAAGTTGCGACATAAGAGAAAGGACGGGGGCCTGGGGCTTCTGTGCCCGTCTGCTTCTGCCCTTCTCCCCTCTCCCCCACAGCGTGTGGCACTAACCAGCATGGCCATGGCCAACTTCCAGCCGACATCACAAGCTCTTCTGGGTGGCTAGCAGCCGGAGCCGCCGCTGCGTGTGTGCGTCTGGATGGGGCCACCTGAATGAGAGCCCTTCTGTTGTGCAGAAACTTCCAAACAGGCCCAAAGGTGCTTCTGGGGTCCCTGGGGTCAGGGACTCCAGATCGTTCTGGGGTCCAGCCCCCTGGAAGGTACAAGGCAGCCCTGCCATCCTACCCCTTCTCCAGGGTAAGGCTCATCTCTTGTTCGAGGGACAGGGAGTAGGGATGGCACGTTTAACCCTCAGCAAACTCACGAAAGGAATTACCGACCTATGTTTGCAGAAGGCGAATGTCTGCTTCTCAAGTGCGGACATGATCGCTTAGCCATGGGTGTGAGCAAAGCTCCAGCTGATTACCAGAGCCGGTGGCCCAAGGAGAAGCTGACAGCCACTACTGAGACCAATCTTCTCGAGGAGCCAACTGCCAAGTGACTAGAGCAAATTATTTGCATAGCAATAGCCCCTCTCTCATGGGATTGTTGTGATTATTGAAGTGAGCCAATACATGGCGATCACTCAGTCACAGACACGTGGTCACCACTGGTTAACCGTGGCTACTGGGCCATTGCACGGTGACTTCCCAAAACATACACATACCGCATGTACCTGGCAGACAGTGAGTAAATGCTCAATACTAGGAGGCCTGCTTGAATCTCTTCTTCCTCATCCCTCACACCCAAGCCTTCAGAGCCAGATTCTATCCCAAGTGATCTCCTCCCTGGTCTCCTTGAGTCTCTGGGCCACTGTCTGTCTCACCAGGACCTGCACATGTCCCTCTGACTGACCCCCTGCCCCCGTCTCATTCTACAACATTCTGTATTCCATTCAGCAACTGGAGGAGTCTTTTTAAAATGCACATCAGATCCTTTTGGCCCCCTGATTGAACCCACCGTTGGCTTCCCATAACACTGGATGAAATGTAAACACTGTGCCTGGCCTTCAAGGCTCCACACTTTCAACTCGAACTCCCCACCCTAACCCCCAAATTTAAGTTTTGGGAAAGCAGGGACCCTGTCTGTCTTCTTCACTGCTATATCCCCATTGCCTGGCCCATGATGATTACAAGACAAATGTTTCTAGAATAAAAGAAGGCCACAAACCCAGGCAAACTCACTATATATTGCATTGTACCACTGAACGGGGCAGTGAGCACTCATGAAAATAAATCACTGCAACTAAGCTAAGTTCAATTCCTCCTCCTAAACTGGGAGCCTGTGGGGCTCGGGGGAGTGAGGAAAGAGTTTGTGCGTACCCAACTATATTTCCAAGGGGCCAAGGTGGCCTGAAAGAGAAGTGGCCGTAGAGGGGCCACCACATTCAGCTGCACAGGCTGTGGGCTGCACAAATCCGGGAATGCCACTGATGCAGCATAGGGTGCTCCTAGAGTTTCCAGGTGGGGCATTGCAGCAGACTTGGCATCCCCAACCTGCTCCATTGGGAGTGAGCCCCACTGAGCCCCCTCCCTCAGCCCTGTCCAGACCCTTCTGTGCTCCTTTGCCCTCACCTGGTTTCCTTCTTAAGAATTCTCAGAGCAATAAACCAAAGAAAAATTCAAGTGATCCTCACCTGGGGAGGAGGGAGGATGGAGCATCAGACAGGGATTGTGCAGACTTGGGCACGATCAAACCCAGCCTTCAATCCTGTCTCTGCTGCTTACGGTCTGTGTGCCCTTGAACACATCACTTTTCTGGGCCGTGGGCTGCCAGCGCACAGAGACACTCAGAAAATCTGAGCTGGGCTGAACTGGGTATCCGTATGGCAGGGCTGGTGGAGAGATGGGAAACACAGCAATTCCACCAGTGTGAGGAGCTTCGCTTCACAAGAGAGTCAGCACGCACTTGCTGGTCTGCAGTCACCATGATGGTGAGCACGAAGTTACCATTATTCCTTCGTGCACATGAGGCCACTGTAGCTCAAAAGGGTCAACGGCTGCCCCAGTTCCCACTGTGCTGACGGTGAGACAGTGATGTAGCCTGGCCCTAGGGATGAGCCTTACAGCTCTTGTGAGGCAGCGGTATGCCCAAGGCCAAGGGGGATAGTAGTCAGAGACTTTGATCTTGAAGACTCGGCCCACAGGGCTCTCTCCAGCCCCACCCCATTCCACACCTGCCTTCCAGTCCTCTCTGTGGGGTCCATCCCAGTGCCTAAAATTGGAGTGGGAGGGAGGGTAGGCCTCCTGAAAACAAAATCCCGACCCTATAACTGAACTTGGCTGTCAAGTCACAGCCTGACACTAAGTCTGAAACCCTGGGACATCACTGACAGTGCTGATGACAGCCCAGCTGGGAGAGCAGCTATATTTAGCCACATGCTTGACCTAAGATGTTATCAGGAGCAGAACCACAAGGTTGGGGAGCGGGAGGGAGGGGTAGAGAGAGCCCCCACCCTGTGCCGCCCCAGCTGTGCAGCCTTGATTAACTGCTCGGGTAAGTTTCCACTTTCTGAACAATCTTTGTTCCCAGTGTTAGGGAGACTTTGCGATTTGCCAAGCAATTCTGGTCTGGAGCTCCATATGCAGCAGGAGGTGTTCGGCACAAGAGAGGTAAGAAGTGTGCTGGCCGTGGGTCACAAAGCCAGGCTTTGCTTCTGTGTGTCCGGGTGCCTGCACCGGCGGGCAGTCTCTGTGCGGTGCATCGGTGCTGGGAAGGGGGCCTGGGCTGTGCCGCAGGCTGGATCCAAATCCCAGATAATGATGCTCCCCGCCTCATACAATTTTTGAAAATATCAAATGAAATAGGACCTGAAAAGTGTGCAGCACAATACACTCTGCGACTTTCTCTCCCCTTCTGTCTCCTACTAGGTGGGATTTCGTCCATCTCTCCCCATTCTGCGGATGAGGAAACAGAACACAACACTCAGAGAGGGTGCTCTGCCTAAGGTCTCGACCGGGGGCTCAGCAATATTTGTGTTGCAGACACATCAATATTTCCCATCTCTGGGTTTGACCTGTGTTAAATGGTCCAAGAAAATCGAGGTTGGGGGCGGAGGTGGTGGTGCTAATTTCCCAGAAGCAATCTTACCTCTGCTCTTTGAAGTGTCACGAAATTGGCTGGAGATTGCTCCGGTCAGCAGCAAGGCCCAAGGCTGCTGAAAACACTTTTAGCACCTGATTAAAAAGGAGGCTTCTTTTCCCGGGCAATTACCAGCCTGCATCTCATGATCTCATCCCAAAGACAGAAAGAAGAAAGATGGAAGGCTGGCCTCCAGATACTCACCCCGCAAAATGCTGAATGGCCTGGCCATGCCTACTGGGGGTTATGCCGGGCACAGCTTGGGCGAGGTGATCAGAGCTGCTGCGTTTGCCATGGGGTTCACCTGTGTCCTTTCCAACTCTGACAGAGGCCTCCCACGTGGGCTGTGGCAGCTGTGGTCTCAGTCATAACCAGGGACATTTCTGTGTATATCAGGCCCCATTTCCTACAACTCATTGTAGCAAGAAGCTGTAAAAAGGAAATACTCAATGCTGCCAGAGATGTGGTCAAACAGGCAGGCTTTCCCATTGCTGGCGGCAGTGGAAAGCAATTTGGCAAGATGTATGCATACAGAGCTTAATAATGTGCATCTCTGCTCCGGTAATTACACATCTGCAAATACATCTTAAGGCAGTGAGTCCAAACAAGAGTAAATCTTACCTACAAACATCTTTATGGTGGCATTTTTCTAAGGAGCCAAATACATTGAAATCCCAGAGTATGGAATATTAAGCCATTAAAAATAATGTTTCACGGGGCATCTGGGTGGCTCAGTCAATTAAGCATCTGACTCTTGATTTCAGCTCAGGCCGTGATCGCAAGGTTGTGGATCGAGGCCTGCATTGGGCTCAGCGCTGAGCGTGGTACCTGCTTAAGATTCTCTCTCTCTCCCTCTGCCCCTCTCCCCGACTCGCACTCTCTCTCTCTGTCTCTCTCTGTCTCTCTCTGTCTCTGTCTCTGTCTGTCTCTCTTGCGCTCTCGCTCTCCATAGCAATGGAGAGAACATGACCTGCAATGTCAGCAGCCCACCAGCAGGGGGCTGAGGGACAAAGCTGGGTGGGGGCCAGGGCTGTGTATGTATCTCAGAGTCCCCAGTAGCCAGAAACAGAAGTGGGGACACAGGAACGTTAAATGAATGAGTGGACGCATCCGTAGGCCCATTCTTGGCCCTCTTTGCAGCGTTAAATTGGGAAATGGGATTTTCTGGGCAGTGATGGTGGAGTTTACATGCATTAGATCCCGCCATGGAAGAACAGTCCATAGCTAGTGCTATGGTCTCTGGTAGATCACTCTAAAGGCCAATTCCATCCGACTGCTCTGCAGAAGAGAGAAGCCAGCACTGGGGTTTGTCGCACACACACCACATAACTCTGGACCCGGCTCCTTCCCTCTCAGGGCCTGCATTTCCCCAGAAGTAGAATGAGGAGGTAAGATGATCTCCTTCCATGATGCTATGATCCCATTAAGGATCACTTGAATATATAATGAATTCTCAACACGGACGCTCTTCTAAAATATGAGATATTTGTTTCTTATGTTGTACATAGTAATGTGTACAAAGAACTTAGGGTAAGATCCTTAGAAAATTTTCTAATTAGAAAATAAGATCCTTAGAAAATCCTTAGAGCTAAGGAGTGAGCTAACAGTGGAAATCAGCTTCTTGTTATCTTTTCGGTAAGATAATAATGCAAAGTCTGACCCCCAGGCCTGCCCATGGTGCACACACACACACACACACACACACACTCACATTCATACATGCATGCATATTCTGTCATACTCACACACACATCCATATACATTTCATCATCACCTCCACTCCCTCCCCACCCCCCACAAATTACTGTATTGTAAGTGTACGTGGAAAATGTTTAGGAATGAGCCCAGCCAATGGAACGTAAAAGGAAAAGATGAAACTTGGGTCTGAATTAGGAGGAAATGACACTGGGGAAATGGAGGCCACAAGCTCCCTGGGGGGTTTAAAATAGATCAAAGTCTGGGCTATTTTTGTCTTTCTGGGGCGGGAAGCATTCAGGGGTGATGGTACTGACTTTTTGCCCAGAACACTTACTAAGGGCAAAGAGGCATCCTGGCACTGCTTTCTGTTGTCTAAACTGGTGGCCCCAATCACCAGGGCAGGGTCTGTTCAAAGACACTTCTCTTAAGGACTACAACATACCATTCTCTTAATCTGAGCTGTTTCTCACTGAGGGCCAACCTCACGTCAAGTATGGAATACACATTGTTTATTTAATCTGTACCAAAACTGCCAGGTCAATATTATTATGCCCACTTAATAGAGAAGATCACTGAGGCAGAGGGTGGATTAACAATGTGCCCATATCATATAACTAATAAGAGACCAAACTGGACTATGCAGTCAGGGGTCACCCCTTTTCTCTCCTCTGGCTGCCTCGCCATCCCCTTTCATCCGGAAGGGTTGGGAGAGCATGGATGGGTGGCCAACATTCCTTACAGGAGGTGGAAAACATTCCCTGAGGTCACAGCTCTGCCTTTAAGTCTTGCTCCTTGTTCAAGCCCAGCCGCTCTGGAGGTTTCCTCTCTACTCTGGGCTGACCTGGCATTTCGACAACAATCTCTTTTAATAGTTCCTGCAGGGTGTGACCCGGGTCTGGTGGTTTGATCTTGCTCCAAATTAGAACTTCAGTCAATGGCAGTCCTGTTTTCTGGTGTACACAATTCTCGTGGATGACATCCATGGGTGGTGACATCATATTTATGTCCGATTTGCCTACTTGGGCAATCCTTTGTTCTTCCCCTTTAGTGTAATTTAGAATCCTCGACTTTAATTGTAGGACTTTTGTCTGGCAGGGGGTGGTGGGGGTCAATGGTTGTCTTTAGATGGGGGTCATTTATGTGCTTATTAGCCAAATATCCTCTAATTTATACGAGCAGCATATATTTCTTTCCTTCTATCCCTGGATCTCCACATCCGTGGCAGTGAAGCTCGAGGCGGGGATAAGAACCTCCTGAACACCCAGACTCCACGCCCATCCTTCTCCACCCCTATGTTCTCTGGGGAAGTTCATGGGAGTTCTTAGACCCAGAGTCTGGAACCATGGCTTTGAGTTCTAGCTCTGAGCCCCATTCAGTGTCTGACTTTGGGCAAGTCATGCTGTTCTCTGGGTCTTGCTTCCCACCTATGAAACATAAGGGATAAAAGAGGTAATGTGTGAAAATGCTTTGTGAAGACCCGCAGCTGCAGGGGAATCTTCTGGAGGGCTTGAAAAACAGAACTCTCTGGGGACCACCCGCAGAGTCTGACCCAGCGGAGCCTGAGAATCTGAGTTTCTAACGAGCCCCAGGATGCTGATGCTGCTGTTTCAGAGTCCACACCTGGCGAACGGCTGGCTGGGAGCGAACGGACACACTGTGAGAGATGCATTATGGCGACGCAGGGCAGGGTCTCGACGCCTCACCACCACCCACCCACTTTAGGGCCGTGTTTCCTCACCCCAGATAAGTATCATCTGCGGAACTCGTGCGAAAACAAAACAAAACAGATTCTCCTGCGCCGACCCAGACTTACCAACAAGTTCCAAGGGAGAGGCCTGGTAATCTGCATTGGAACAAGCCGCCTGGCCAGTCTTATCATCAAGATGGTTGGGAAACACGGTAGCTTAACCGCTGGTTCTAGATGCAGAGGCTTTCTGCGAAAGCAAATGGTCCATGTCCCCTCCAAGTGGGGACGTGGCTAATAAGTGACAGCCTCTTTTCCACAAGGGAAAGGTGTCCCCAGCCCACCAGCGGATACCTTGTAAGGCATGCAAGCCAGACTTCAGGGGTTTCTGATGGCCTCAGGACAAGTGTCAGAGAAGGAAGAGGACCTGAGTGGACTTCAGTGTGGTCCTCATCACCAAAAGAAACCTGCCCAAAGCAGCACACTCATTCACTTTTACACAGGCACCTATGTCCCATCTCCGGCCCCCAAAGTTCCCCACACCAAGGAGACAATAGCACGGCTTGAAGCGATGGTTGCCATCCTGGCTGCACATCACACTTGCCCTCCCCTGTATGTGTGGCCGAGCGCGGCCCCAGACCGATTAAATCAGACACGTAAGAGGACATGCAGCATCACCGTGTGTGGTGCTCCATGGGCGACCACAGTTTGCAGCTGGCCCTGCTTTAGAGGGAAGACGTGGGCACAGCTGGCACTCTCACAGCTGCACACCTTCCCAGGGTCTCACCCTTGGTCACCCGGCGGGCCCATCAAAAGACATGGTTACAGACCATACGGCATGTTCAACAAGAAGACTCTCCTTTAAAATAGGGGCGCCTGGGTGGCTCAGTCGGTTAAGCGTCTGACTTCGGCTTGGGTCATGATCTCACGGTCCATGAGTTCGAGCCCCGCATCGGACTCTGTGCTGACGGCTCACAGCCTGGAGCCTGTTTCGGATTCTGTGTCTCCCTCTCTCTCTGACCCTCCCCCGTTCATGCTCTGTCTCTCTGTGTCTCAAAAATAAATAAACATTAAAAAATTTTTTAATAATAAAATAAAATAAAATAAAATAAAGCCCCATTAAGTGATGTCTTTAAGTTCTGACATTTTTGAAAAGATGCTCACCGTCACTAATCATTCAGGGAATGCAAATCAAAACCACAATGAGATACCACCTCATGCCCATTAGGATGGCTACTAGCAAAAGCGTTTTAAAGACAAGAAGAAGTGTTGGTGAGGATGTAGGGAAGTTGGAGCCCTTACGCGCTGTTGGTGGGAATGTCAAGTGATGCAGCCACTATGAAAAACCACATGGCAGCTCCTCAGAAAATTAGAGAGCCAATCTCACTTCCAGGCATATGCCCAAAAGAAATGAAAACAAGATCTTGAACAGCTATCTGCACACCCATGTGCATAGCAGCACTATTCATAATAGCCAAAAGGTGGAAACAACCCAAGTGTCCATGAATAGATGAACGGGTACAGAAAATATGATATATACACACAGTGGAATATTATTCAGCCCTTAAAAAGGAAGGAAATTCTGACTCAGGCTACAACATGGATGAACCTTGAGGATATTATGTTAAGTGCAACAAGCCAGTCACAAAAAGACAAATACCTCATGATTCCACTTACATGAGGTACCTGGAGTTGTGAGATTCAGAGAGACAGAACGTAGAATGGGGGTTGCCAGGGCCTGAGGGGAGGCAGGAAGGGGGAGTTATTGTTTAAGGGGTGCAGAGTTCCCGTCTGGGATGCTGAAAAAGTTCTGGAGATGGATGGTGGCGACTGTTACCCAACAGAGTGAACACACTTAAGGCCACAGAATTGTACACATAAAAATGGTTAAGATGATAATTTTGTTTTTAAGTAGGTTCCACGCCCAACGTGGGGCTTGAACTCACGGCCCTGGGATCAGGAGTCACATGCTCTACCGACTGAGCCAGCCAGGAGCCTCAGTTAAGACGATAAATTTTACGTTAAATGTACTTAACCACAATTTTTTTAATGACATTTATTTAAAAAAAAATAACCTGCTCTTTTATGGAGATGACTAGGGTCTCCTCCACGATAAGGTGGATTTTATTTGAACCACGTGCCGAAGTCAGGACTAATGCTAAGGCAAGCGTGGCATGCATGTGTCAGTTTTCAAAACAGCTCCTACCAAAGGCACTAGAGAATCCAGGAGACATTCCATCCTCTTCCCAAACACAGAAACAACCTGCAAGGGAAAAATTGTAAGTGAAGAAAGTCTCAGAAGGTCATATATCAATGCCAGGCACATGTTTATATGATTGTGTTTTGCTCACTCACCCCCGATACTTTCATCCATTCGTTTACTCTTTCACTGTACAATTGCCAGGCACCGGGGCAGGAGGTACCCAGAGCACGGTCTCTACCTTGGTGAGCTCACGGCCCAGCAGGTCCTTTTGGGGAGAAGTGGGCCAGGGAGGGGCACGAAGGAAGAGGACAAGTAAGGGAGGACCGGAGACAGGAGAGCCATGGAAGCTCTCACAGGCTGCAGTGGAACGATTGAAGGGAAACAGATGGAGAAAGTTCCCTGTGGAGCCTTGTCTGGGGACAAGGCTTCCAGGAGGCCCTAGGCTGTATCTGGTGCCCATCCCCCAGCACACAGGAGGGACCCAGCAAATGTCGTCTTATGACGTGTCAGAGCAGGGCTAATTTTTTTTTTAATTTTTTTAAGTGTTCATTTATTTTTGAGAGAGAGAGACAGACAGAGTGTGAGCCAGGGAGGCTCCTCAGAGAGAGAGGGAGACACGGAATCTGAAGAAGTCTCCAGGCTCTGAGCTGTCAGCACAGAGCCTGACACAGGGCTCGAACCCACGGACCGTGAGATCATGACCTGAACCAAAGTCGGATGCCCAACCGACTGAGCCACCCAGGCACCCCAGAGCAGGGCTAATTTTATGAGAAGCACAAAAATGCCACCTGATCTGGGCCTGGGAATGAGTTTAAAAAGCAGCCCAAGCTGCGCATGCCTCTTGGCCTGGGTGGAGGTCGGCGGGAGAGACAGAGGAGGCCCTGCCCACCCACCGTGGGGTGCTGGGAGGCCTCACTACCCATCCGAGACATTTCGGAGGGACAGCGCCTCTGCACAACTCTCTCTTCTCTAAGCCAGCGATGGATTGTTTTCATTTCATTCGGAATGAACAGCAAGACTAAACTGAGTCCAATTTCTGATCAGTGTCATTTCTCAGGCTTGCTCAGAGAAGACAAAATCCATTAAACTACCCGCCTGCTCCCCTATGAGAGGCACTGAGCTCCCCGTGGCAGCGAGATGGGAGCTCTTGAGGGTAAAGACTCATTTTATGTGGATCAGTGACTGGCTTATTGTAGGTGCTTAATAAATATTCAATCATAACAATCTTAATTACTGGATTACATCATGTCTGTCTTAGGGTGGGATATAAATAAATAATGTCATAATAATAATGAAGCTCTCACGGAGCGCTGCTCAGTTTGAGTTCCCACCACTTCGCAGGCAGTTTTAATAAATTTGGGTGGATTTCATATTTCATGAAGACATATCTGCTCACAGCAGGTACATGCTTCTGAAGATAAGCCTTATTTAGTATTAATGCCGGTAGGACACGTCCTGGTTTATGTCCTAGTCAAGGTTTAATTCAACACAACACGGCTCCCGGTTCTGCAAGTATTCGACGGTGTCCAGCAGCAAAGAGGGTGGCGGAGCTGGGGGTTCGGGGCCCTGGTTTTAGGGGAGACATTGAGACAGGCTAGCTCTGCTGCGATCAGCCATCCCTCTCCAACACCGTCTAAACCATCCCCTGCTTAGAAAGCAATTGCAAACACCAAAATCTTCATCCTGACAGGTTAGGTAAAGGAGTGAAGTTACCTGATGGATGGTAGGAGGGTGTGTGCCTTATCTGAAGGGGCAGCCTCAGCCCCAGCACCTCCTCCCACGCATGAATGCTACCCAGTGGTGCCCAATCTTCCGTTAAAAAGAACCAGAAATGCTGCTCTTGCCACAAAAATCTCCTGGTCTTTAAAAGCCACTAACCGATCCAGATTCTGTTAGAACAAAACCCTCCCACAGCCTTCTGGGCCACATCCGGCCATGGACCACTCTAGGCAAATCTGGGGCTTAGAGCTAAGAGCCAGGGATGTGCAAGCAAAGGTATATGCTGGTCGCTCCACGAAGGTCAGGAAAGAGCCAGAAATCACCCACCTTAATTGTTGAGCACCTGAGGTCTGTACTACCTCTGTTATCTGCTCTATCAGTCATGTGACTTCCATAAATCCCTAAGACCCTCCTCCCTCTGCTGGAAAGTGAAGGGTCACAAGGTGGCAGAGCCTTCTTCAAAGGGCTGCACTAAGAACCAGCATCCCATAAAGTGATGGGGGAGCATTCTGCAGACCAGACAGCCCCACTGGTGCCAACAGAACGGTGACTAGTGGATGCCGGGAAGCTGTGAGAGAGTTCCCTGAAGTCTGGCCTCTGGAAGCCTCGGGAAGCTTCTGGAAACTTGTCTTGGGGTTTGGGGATCAAAATGTCCCAGTTAGGGAAGCTGGAGGGGAAACGGTAACCTGCAAAGCCAGTCGTCTGAGAGTGTACAGATTGACCCTGTCTCCACCTTGCAAGTTGCTTGAGTCAGTCCCTGTCCCACTGTGGCTGTCCTCTTCCTTCTCTGTGCCCTAAAAGTGGATAGGAGAATGCAAATGAACCTCCTCTGGTGGAGCTGAGGTGCCTGAATGAAGTCTTGGTGTCCTCTTTCCCCCCCAACAGGAAACTAGATTAAAAGTATATGAGCTGGGCAGCCCATCTGTGGTTGTGAGCACCCCCCACCTCCTTCCTGGGACCCTCTGCAGCAAAGGCAATGCCCTGGGGACTTTGGGATATGCAAGCGTCCAGGAAACAGTATCTGCCTCAGACACGGTCATCACATCACAGCACTGCCCGCAGGGGAGTGACCTCCCCAGCCCTTGGGAGAAAGTAGACAGCTACGGGCTTTCTAGAGAAACTCCTCCTGCACCGGGGTATTTTTAGCCCCACCATCCCATATAGCCATTCCAGGGGTGTTAACATCATGGGTGAAATTAGCCACTCACCTTTGCCAGGGGAAGGTGGCTCCAGCAAGGCTAGTGGGGTGGGGGAACTGAAGGTGCCCCACTAAAACTCTGGACTCAAGTTTCCTGCAAGTTGGTCCAACTATGATCTCTTGTCAAAAGTAGGAACAGGTTTTCTTCACCCTGCTGCAAATCATCTCAGTGAAAAATGCATTAGCGTGATTTTTAAAAAGAAAAAATCAACACACACATATTCCACTTATGAAACAGCATCTGTTGGTTTTAGGTATCTTTTATACCTAATGCTTAGTGATACATTACTGGGGAACTTTTTTTACATAGCTACCTTTTTACAGGGTTTTTTTTTTCTTTCCTTGAACATACACATTTTTACTTGGTTACTTAACAATCTACCATAAATACTTTCTTCTATTTTAAGCCTTCAATTTTTAAGCATAGGCTGAGCCAACCAAACTCTAAAAGTGAACATTTAATTGTTTCTGATGTTTTGTACACCTGCCAACATTTGTAGAGATGTTGGCCTTCTTGAAGCTACTTTATATCAAATAACCCTAAGTGAGGTTACCAGACAGACTGGAGTCTACGGGATGGGCCAGGCAGACCCGGGTGCCACCTCCTGTGCCACGTGGCCCCAGGGACAGTCTCAGATCTCACCCTGGCTCCCACAGAGCCTCCTGACTGCCGATTTCTCTGACTTCCCTGCAGCGTCTCTCTCCTTCCCCGGAGCTCCCACCTCCCCCCCAGCTCACCCTGACCCTCTCTTTCCACTCTTCCTCTCCTCCCTGCCCCAGAGAATTTTCTGTTTCTTTTTTTAATTACGGGACTTTCCAAATGTATACAAAAGTTCAAAAGATAGTATAGCAAATGCCCAACGCCAAAAATCATGTTTCACGTACTCCGATCCATGACCCCATATACTGCATTACTTAGAAGTAAGTCCCAGATACCATCTCATTTCATTCATAAATATTAGTGCGGGTCTTGCTAAATAATAAAGCTTCGTTCTTTAACATACCATGGTCATGCCTAAAACATTACTGCAATCCCTGAATACCATCAAATACCCAGGCAACACTCAAAATTTTCAAGTTTTATGAATGTTTGCTGTATTTGTTGGAATCAGAATCCCAAATGAGTCTAAATGTGGCATTTAATTGGTGTGTCTTTTTAGTGTCCTTTAATCAAGTGATTCTACTTGCCTCGATTTCAATGGTTTAGGTGTAAAAGAAATTGGTCACTTGCCCTGTAGAGTTTTCTATACCCCAGATTTTTCTCTGTGCTTCCTCACGGTGTCATTTAATGATTTTCTCTGTCCCTGGTATTCCTTTAATCTGGTGGTTAAATCCAGAGTTAGAGACTTGTTCGGATTTAGGCTTGGGGTTTTTTTGGCAAGAATACTTCCTGGGCAATATGTATTTTCTTTGGGGGCCCCATGGAGGATTGTCATCTTGACCTACTATTCTGCCAGGGGTTTGAAAATGATAATATTTAGTTCTACCCTTCCCTCCTTATTAGAGAAACTTTCCTTCATCCATCCTTTGGGTCCCTGAACTATTTTGTACAGCTCATACAGGAAAGTCAGGTGAGGTACTCAACCCTGCTCCACTTTTCAAAAGAAGAAAGCCACCCCCTACACCTGCCCAGGGGACCACGGAAGGTGGCTTGAGGTTTTTTTTGTTTTGTTTTGTTTTGTTTTGTTTTTTTCAGTATGATTATAGCTCCTGGGTTCAAGCAAATTCAGTATGTTTCAGCACATCGTGGTTTTCATTCTTACTGATAAACACACTGTGCCACTTTTCACTGGTGGGAACCAATTCAAGTTGGCGCTGTGTTCTTTTGATATCCTCCCAGGGGGGTTTCTTAGCCTGCCTGCTTTTCAGTGTGACAAGGAATTTCATACTCTTTCTCCTACGTTTTCTGCCTCAGCTCAGAGAATGCTTGTTCTTTTTAGTGAGAAATCATGTTTAGAGACAAAAATCTTGGTGCCAAGGAGACTCATTGCTATTATGCTAGCTACTATGGTACTGCCTTTTTATTAGGAAATACTTTTCTTTTTTAAGACAAAATTTGATATACTTTCCCTTTATATTGATTTCACATTTGATCTCTTTATAGTTTCTATATAGTTCTTGATAGTTACACGCTCTCCTCATATTGACATTCAAATATACAAGTACTGGGTCTTACTGGCCATTTCGATTTTATATTTGCATCTGTTTTCTCTAAAACAACTTGGCTTTCTAACGACATTAACATACTTACTAATTTGCTTTTTCCAGATCTATCTACCTATATTTTTGAGAACAGTTTAAGATTTTACTTCACAGTCAATTTGGTGTTAGTCTGTACCCTGATTATGGATGCTAAGTCAAATCAGTGTATTTTAAAGTCACTTGAAGTAATTCCCCTCTGTGAAATCTTGCCACACCTACACATTAAGTTCATTTGTTTCACTTTGCTCTAATTTTTAGGGACTGCCTTTTTTTTTAAGTGTTTGGACTGATCTAGCCTTATAATCTGTCAGGCACTCACATGGCCCCGCATTAAATCTACCAAACAAGGTTAGACTCAGAGAAGCCCAGCTCCTCCTCCCATTCCCACCACCTGTGCCTTCCCTTCCCCGCAAGTAACTTTTCTGGGTTCTTATTTCTCCTATTGCTTTCCTTTAATATAAGCAAACACATATAAATACCCACACATTTGTATGCTCTTCTTTTTGAGTAAATGGATAGCGTACGATCCCGTGAGTCTTCCCCTTGCCCTGGGAACGATGGAGAGGTGCCCTGGTTCTTTCCCACAGCTGCACAGTACTCCACTGCGAGGTGTAGCCCAGCTCTTGGTCCTCCACTCACCACCTCCTCACCCAGGCTCCCAGGTTTCTCAACAGGTGCCGAGCTGCTGTCCCTCTCCTGCCTGACCCGATCTAGCCAAGGGGATCAGAATGACGCCACGAGAGCGGCATCAGCCTGTTGTACTATCCGTGAGCAGTTACCAGCGCCCGGCTCTCGTATCCTCCTGTTAACTATTTGCAATGACCAGATTGGGGTTTGGAGAAGTCAAATCACAGGCCAAAGGGCACATGGCGGGTGTTGGTAGATCTGGGAATGAACCTGCCTATCTCTGAGGCCAGAATCTACAATCTTAGCCACGCAGCTCCACAGACTCTCCCAGCTGTGCCTCCCCAAGTTCTGCCAAGTGCCGCCAAGCATCACAAAGATTACAAGGGGAAATAGGTGGCTGGATCTACCTGGCACCCAGGACTCACCTCCGAAGGCCTCCAGAGAGGCGGCAAGGTGGGTGGGAGCCCACCTAGGCTGAGTGCCGGAACCCCTGAATTCAATTCATCTCCTACTTATTTAACTCCTGTCTCAGCTCTCTTACCTGTCAATCTACCCCGGGGATGCAGTGAGGATAAAGCTTCACCTTGCGTAGGAAGCCACTCAGAAGCAGCAGCTTCTGGAAAATCACCAGGAGCAACAGTGAGGAAGGGGCCTTGTTGTCCAGCAGCAGCTCCTTCTTCCCCAAGGATGGTCCTTGGACCAGCAGGGTAAGCACCACCTGGGAACTTGCTAGAAATACACACTCAGAGGGAGGGCGGGGCAATCTGTGCTTTCACCAGCCTGCCAGCTGACTTGAGAACCACTGCTCCAACATTAAGTCAACACTCTGAGTTCTTACTGGTGGGGAGAGACACAAGGTAGTAATGGGCCCCCTTCCCTTCACTGCCCTCCCATTCATCCACTAGCACAGCTTAGGAGCAGGGGAGGAGAAGGCAGACAGAGTAAAAGTCCTCCTGGAGCTTGCATTAGACAGAACATAAATCCATGACCAAAGAAGGAGATGGTCCTGTTAGGGATTAATGCCATGAAGGATATAAACAAAGTGGTGTGATGGAGGCTGACTGAGGCTAAGAGTGAGAGTCTTTAGATGGGATGGTCAGGAAAGGTCTGTCTGAGCAAGTGACACTTGAGCTGGCATTTGAACGGGGAGAAGGAGGCAGCCTTGTAAATATCAGGGACAGAGCGAGTGCTTCTAGCAGAGGATCAGCAGGTACAAAGGCCCGGAGGCAGGATGGAGCTACATACATGAAGGGGAGCAAGGAGCCAGTATGGCTAGAACCAGACTGAGAGAAGAGGTGCTTATATTGGTCCCTCTCTGACGTCAGAACAATCTGACTTCTGGGTCAGAGATGGGTATGGAACCAAGAAACAAAGGCCTTCCTCCCCAGCTGCAGCTGGCAGACAGAGCAGGCAATGTCTGGGGGTGCAGAGCAGCAAAAGAGTGTGCTTTGGCTTTGCACCCCAGCCCTGCCTTGAGATCCTCTCCCCTCATAGCCCGGCTGCTCTGTGTGATCCATCCACCACCTCTCTATACTGTAAGGAGAAGAAATTCTTCCAGGAGGCCCTGCTTCTATAGACACTTTAGTGATTATGGCACCAGGAAAATACTCAGTCTGGGGAGACAGGGTGACCAGACTTTGAAACCAGCTCTGCCATCAATTATACAATTTGGGGCAAGGGACTTTTACCTCTTTGACTTTGTTCTGCATCTGGAAATGAAGACAGGAATGATTCCCACCCCCCCACTTCCAAGGGTTATTGTAAAAATTAAAATATACGCTGGCTATGAGACAGTTAACCCAGTATCCAGTAGGTGCTTGGAAAATGGCAACTCTCCCCATTTTTCTTCATCAGCAGAAAGTTTTATTTCTTAAGTTTCAATATTTTACAGATAATGGAAGAACCAAATAATAATAATACTGGTGAACTATGAATACACATTTCTTGCTTATCTTCTGAGGGCAGAGCAACTGACGATGGAGAAATTCAGACATTTTCACCTGGAGCACATCAGCCTTGATCCCAGGACAGACTGGCCTCGTGGATGTAGGCGGCAGTGAGGGGCAGGGTCACAGCCAGGAGACAAGCAGCCCAGCACCGCCCACTAGAGGTATGGCGTGAGCCACATGTGTCCTTTGAAATTTGCCAGTAGCCACATTAAAAGAGTGAAAAGAAACATGTGAAAACAATCTTAATAATAATATTTTATTAAAGCCACAATATGCAAAGTATCATCATATCAGCCCAAGATTCAATACACCGTTCAACACAGAGCATTAGAAAGGAGATCTTTTACACTTTTCTTATTTTCTTTGTCATTGCTTTGGAAATCCAGGGTGCATTTACACACTTACAGCATGTCTCAGTTTGGACTAGCCAGGTTTCAAGTGCTCATTAGCCACATGGGCTTGGTGGTGGCTGAAGCGGACAGAGTGGCTCAAGGGTTGGCACGTGGGACCTCTGAGCCAATCTGTCCTGCCCGTGGTTTTGTGTAGTCTCATACGCTAAAAATGACTTTTGCCTATTTAAATGAAACAATCAAAACAAGAATATTTTATGATACGTGAAAAGGATATACAGTTCATATTTGTGTGTCCATAAATAAAGTTTTATTGGAACACAGCCATACCCATTTGTCTACAGATCATTTCTGACCACTTTCCATGGCCCAGCTCAGCGGTTGTGACAAAAACCATGCGGCTTCTGCAGAGCTGAAAACATTTACTTTAGCCTTTTACCAAAAAAGTCTGTGGATCCATATGTTAGACAGGAGAGCACACCTCCCCCAACTCCTCCTGACTCTAGACTGCCAGATCCTTCCGTGTGGAGAGGTGACTTACATAGACTCCAGAGGCACTGGTGGCCGACCTCTCAGCTAGGCCACCATGATTTTGTTGGTGTTTGGTAGCATTTTCATAAACTGGATTTACTTCATTTCACAGCACAGGTTCTATTTCTTACATTGAAATCTTTCACTGGAAACTCCTAAGCAAAGAATTCCGAGGGGAAGGCCTTAAGGAGAGCCCCTCCAACCCAGGTGGCTCTCAGGTGACTATGATACCACCATCCTGGCACCGGGCTGGTTAGGCCAGGAGAGCAGCGGATGGGGTGGAGTGGGGGGGAGAAGGGTGGGGTGTACCCGAAAACTTAGCCAGTGGACTGTTTTCCAGCTGTGGGCCGTAAACAGGGTCCCCCCAAACACGCGCCTCGATAAATCCAACCCCTCTGAGCTAGGCACCAGACATGCATTATCAAGTAACAACCCTTCACAAAGGAGCCAAGCCAGAGTTCCCGGTAAGAAAATCCATTCGAAAGGAGGGGTCTGAGTGCTCAGGCCCCTCAGCAGGTGAGCAGCTCAGTGGGGCCTGAGCTCTAGAAGTATGCTCCTTACAGTGACGACCCATCCTGCCATCAGCCCTGAGGATATACTTCCACTGTGCCAACCCTGAGGCACAGAATCCCCTCGGTTCCCATAACAAATCAGTAGCTAAGGAGGTGCCCTGGCCAGACTTTGCTCTCTCACCAGAGAGAAGCAAGGAAAACAGGTGGATGGAAGGAAGCCATGTTCCCCGGACTTGGGCTGGGAGAGTGCTTGTGTTGGGGGTTGGGGGGGGCGGGTGCAACAGAGATATACAGACTGGACAGGCGGACAGACAAACCTTCATCTGCAACCTCAGTGCCAATGTTAGCTGAACGACATCCAGGATCTCTGCAAGCCTCAGTTTGCCCATCTGTAAAGAGCGAGTATGAACAGACATCACACTAGGAGAGCGTGAGGATTTAGTGAAAGAACGCACAGGCAGTGCCTGGCACATTATGCGTGCTCAGGAAATACTGGTTTCCTCATCGTGTCTTTGCTTAGCTCCCTGGCAGGTAGCAGTCCGTGGGGATCAAACAAAATGGTGCCGGGCCCAGAGATAAAGAGTATACAGTGTATAGGTTCAATTGGGTGAAGACTCAAAACAGTGCAGGGCACCGAGTAAAGGTTTTATAAGCGTTATCTAACATTATTATCTTGTTATCATTAAGCCCAGGAAATGCTCCACCCTTCTGAAGAAGTTTATTTGAACAACTCCTAAAGAAGGCTGAGAAGAGGCACCTGGGTGGGTCCGTCGGTTCAGCATCCGACTTCGGCTCAGGTCATGATCTCGCGGTTCGTGAGTTCAAGCCCCGTGTCGGGTTCTGTGCTGACAGCTCAGAGCTTGGAGGCTGCTTGGGATTCTGTGTCTCCCTCTCTCTCTCTGCCCTTCCCCTGCTCACCCTCTGTCTCTCTCTGTCTCAAAAATAAATAAACGTTAAAAAATCAAAAAAAAAAAAAAAAAGAAGAAGAAGGCTGAGCACTAGTGAAGAAAACTTCCTGACAAGCGGTCCAGTATAACCACAATGGTGGAAGAAATGAGGGAGTTGCCTCATGCCATTTGCAGGGATGTGACTTCAAACACCCAGAACCAGAAATTCTGCACTGTCCTCATTAGCAGCTTTTGAACATTTCTGAAGAACACAGAGGCAGGCCAGAGTCATTTTGCTGCAGGGTTAGGTCAGCGAGCATCGCGTGTGTCCGGGCAAGAGCAAGGCCATTTTCATCCATGCAGTCAGGCAGCTGGGCACCTCCCACAATGTCCCAGAGGTTCTGCTGAGAGTGGGGGCCAACGACGTCACCGCAAGGATGGGATGCCGTAGCACGCCGCCTGAGGACAGCTTTATTTATGCTCTTGCAGAATGTACATGCAGGCCTTGTTTTTCTGGCTGATTAGGGAGCCAGCTCACATAGCGTCCGCGGTTCTACATTTAGAATTGTGTCTTCATTCACATTCTTTCCACGCAGCTCACGGCTCCTGGACTGGAAGAGAGTGGTTACTTTTGCCTGGGCCCGTCCCCTGGGAAGATGCCAGCTCACCTCGAGCTCCTGGTCCAGAGTTTGGGCCGAGTTCTCTGGCTGTGCTCTGGGCTGGGGTGGTCCACGCCGGTGTGCCCACCATGACCTGAACCAGATGTGGAATCCATGGCCCAGGGCAGGTAGGGCCCATTCTGGGAGAAATGGGATTCTACAGCGGTCAGCTGTGGTCAGGCTAGCCGGATGGGGCCCCCAGCCAAGCTCTGAGGGTTTCTGCTCCCAGCCCGGGCTCTTGCCAGGTCAACTGTGTTTTATTGTTCTCTCCTGACCCCTCCTGCTGACGCTAACAAGGCTGCCAGCCACTGTCCTGCCCCCTGAAAGTTCCCTGGGTCACCCTCATGTCTTTCTTTTCTCAGGCAGCCACTTGAAGCAAACACCGCCAGGTCCTGCCACACTGCAAACCTCACCGCTTCTAAGACTCCAAACCAGACATGCGGTCATGCTGTCCACCTGGGAAGAATTAAAAGTAAGCTGGGGAAGAAACATGCTGAGAAGCGGGAGGAAAGCGGGTTAGGAAGGCCAGGGCCCTGCTTTGCCTCCTGTTACTCACACCCCAAAGCAAACCCCCCTCATAAAACGAGATTTCGTGATGCAGGCTTCCCTAAAATCTGGAACAAAATGATCTGGGTCATACACACATAGCGTGCGAACTGGCTGTGAATCGTGCTTGAATGTGTAATAGGGGAAAAAAAGGAACTAGAACGTCAAACCCATGATGTTACAGGTATTGTTATTCACCACAAAGCTCTGGTTTGTTTGTTTGTTTGTTTTAAAGTCGATTTGAATTCTCTTTACAAAAATATAACAAGTGATGGTACGGGTGGTTGAAGGCATGACAAAATCGTCCCAAAAAATGATTAACATTTGAGAAGCTTTGCCGTATACAAGCGTATACATGTACACAAATTGATTTGATCTTCAACCCAACAGAACATAGGCAGTCTGTCCATCTTAAAGATGAATAAACTGAGGCACAGAGAGGTTAAGGGATTTGGTTGGTGTCAAATAGCTGGGAAATACAAGGGGCCAGGGCTCTGAGTCTCTTGTGTTGTGCTGTGCTGTGTTGTTTCGTTTGCTTTGCTTTGGTTTTAATGCTGGCTCACATTTCAAGTTGATTCTTTTCATTGGCCAGGTTGGCTAGTGTTGGTTTTGGCAAGCAGGGGAGGCGGGTGGGGCGGGTAAAATCAAGGGGCTCGCTTTGAGTCTCCCTTAAGCCATCTCTGAATACTGATCAGTGAGCAGGTGTCCCTGCAGTCGGGTCCTAAGTCCCCAGGGCAAAAGGCAAGTAAGTTTTAAGGCTCTGGGGAGGAAAGGGGGCTGGATAACCCTGCTGTTAGTGGTCAGACCCCTCCACCTGCAGGGCAACCAAGTCTTTCGGACTTGGTTCCAACTGACGTTCACAGACCCAGGTCCCTGTGACCCTGGCCACCAGCAGATTCAAGGCTGGAGGTGGTGCCAGGCCCTGAGTTAGGGCTGGGACAGAGGTTGCTGGCTGTGAGGAGCCCACAGGGGCGGGGTGGACGGGAGGCAGTCCACAAATAGATACAGAGATACAGTGTGGTGCAGACTTTCGGGGGCTTTGAGCACCTCAAATAGCAGGGCACCTGGTGGGGACCAGCCCCTGGGGTTTCCCAGTCCACAGGCAGGGGAGCACGAAAAAACGCTCTTGAAAAGAAAGACAAGAGCTCTTGCTTTAAATCCTAACAGTGAGCAGACTGTCACAGGGCCAACTTGGGGAGGGTAGGGAAGGGGAGGGCTCCCAGGTGTTGGAACAGCATGAACAAATGCAAAGGGGTTGGAAGATGTCTGGGGGTCTGCAGGCAGTTTGGAGAGCAGGGAACCCGGGGCCAAGACTGAAAGTGGCCATTGGGCCAGCCCCTCCCAGAGACGGAGAAGGGGAGCTCTCAGCTGCAGAACGAGACCCATCCACCAGCACTTGGACCCTACACGCCACGAGGCCTGCCCCGGCCAGGCTCACCAAGTGGGCACTTACCTTGCCTCTTCCCTGATTATTTCCCATCCTTCTGAAACTCTCACCCTGAAATCCCAGCCTGGCCGTCCCCCAGCCTGCAGCTGGGCGTGTTATTTTGCTCCAAAAGCACAGCAGAGCGCGGCTCCTTACTCGAGGAATGCAGGCTGCGGTCCTCCGAGGCGATGATGAAACGGGCTATTTCTGCCCCCGGGACATCAGCAGGCCTCCGGGCGCTGGCTCCAAGGCTCACACTATCGTGTTTTTAACGTTTCCCTAGACAAATGTTTTCCTTCGCACCCTGGGATCTTTGTATTTGAACCTGGGTGCTGAAATAGCTTTAGAAATCATTCTGGATTGAAGTTGGAATCATGGTTAGGGTCCAGCTCAGCGGCAAGCAATTTCTCACTCCCCAAGTTATCTATTACCAGTGGCCGATCTGGATGTAAAAATAGCTGGTGAGGCTGTTTGTTTAATCTGACTGTTACCTGACACCACGCGGGTGTTGCTGTGCGGACTGTTTGCCTCCTTCCCCACCAAGAACACCATTTGGTTTCCCCCGGCTGGGTCTCTATGTAGGCACACTTCATGAACTTCCAGTGGCTGGACGACTTCTGGCCACTGATTTTCCTCAGGTGGGCGGGTTTGTGAAAAAGATAAGAGGTCTGGGTCTTGCATCCGTGGCCCTCTCGTCTTTGGGCAGCCAGCGAACGAGGGAAGAAGTTCCGGCTGCCGGGCAGAGCCGGGCTGCTGGAAGAGTCAGGGTTGTCCCCCGTTCCTGGGGAGGCCGGAGAGCAAGCAGCTGGGACACGCGGAGAGCGGAAGGTAGGGCGCAGACACTTGTCTGGTTTCTTGGCGTGGGCAGGGAGGCTCACGCTCCCCGCAGCAGGGACATTTGCTCTGGGCCACGGGCACCGTCGGGGCTGGAGCTCTGTGTCCGGGCGCCGGGCAGGGCGGTGTGAGTGGGAAGGGCACGCTGGGGGCTGAGGTTCTCAGCGGGGTGCTGGATTTCCGTGTGGACCATGAGGGGTACACCGTTCAGGGTGCAGATGGATGTGTGTGACTTCGTCCTTACGTGCGTGTGTCTGGGCACTTTGCTCTCGCAGGGTTGAGCAGGCACAAGCCTGTGGATGAACCCAGGTCGTGCATTGCCAGGACGAGTGTGCACTGGGACGTTTCTGGCCCGTGGACTCTGAGAGTGTGTGTCTCCCGAACGTGGAAACCCCCACAGTGTTCTCCCACACCCTGGGGGTCCTCGACCAGACTCACGCTTGGCCATGTTTAAAGTCATATCTCTCTTTTCTCCGGAAGAAGAATTGATCGCTGAGGAGAGTAAATACTGAATCTGTGTGGAAAACTAGACAGCCTTCAAAAATTATTAATTAGGGGCGCCTGGGTGGCTCAGTCTGTTAAGCGTCCGACTTCAGCTCAGGTCATGATCTCACGGTTTGTGAGTTCGAGCCCCACGTCGGGCTCTGCGCTGACAGCTCAGCTCCAAATCTGGAGCCTGCTTCAGATTCTGTGTCTTCCTCTCTCTCTGACCCTCCCCCACTCACACTCTGTCTCTGTCTGTCTCTCTCTCAAGAATAAATAAACATTAAAAAATTTTTTTAAATTATTATTTAGGATTATAAACCCCTCCCATGGTTGTTGATCATGGATGAGGCCATGTATATCGCGGGGGGGGGGGGGGGGGGGGGTTGGAGGCAGGCACGGAATATATGAGAAATCTCTATACCTTTCACTAAATTGCTCAGTTTTGCTGTTAACCTAAAACTCCTCTAGTAAATACAAGTTATTTTTTGAAACTAAATTATAGGCCATTTCTCTCAATGCATCTAACCCAATTATAATGAACTCTATTTGAAGTAATAGTTTTAAAGACTATAAGTATAAGAATCCTGGAAAGTAGATTAAACACACGTTTAATTTGCCAGCATTCCAGCTTCCTCTACAACAGTGGTTGGTAAACCACGGCTGTGGGCCAGACACCTGGTTTGTAAATAAAGTTTTATTGGCACACAGCCACACTTGTTCATTTCCATTTTGCCCATGGCTACCAAGGCTGAGGCCATATGGCCAGCAACGAGGAAAACATTTACTATGCAGCCCTTTACAGAAAAAGTTTGCTGACCCCTGCTGTATGAGAACACTCCTGAGATGGGCTGATCTGGTACCCACACCAAAAAAAAAAGGAGGGAAATTTCCAGCTGTTAAAACAGCCTGTAAGCTGGACCGACCCTTCAGGACCAGTGGCCAGCTCTGGAGCCCCAGCCCCTCCTCAGGGCTGGTTTTTCCAGTCTGGCTGGTAAAGAAAATGTTCGGTTTACCATTGGGAGGTTAGCTTTGCTGTGGAGTGTGGCCTGGGCTGAGCAGGGCAGATTGTGCTTATCAGGATGGTTTATAAATAGACACCTCCGGGTGACCCGAGTCCAGCGTGTTTCTGCCCCTGGGTCTTTGGGAGGAGAACAATCGTGCCTGCTGTTTGGTGACCAGAAGCCAGTTGGGATGGGAGCAACTGTGTCTACTGGGAGGAAGAGGGCTGGTGGGATGTTGGGTCCTGGAAACAGGGGCTTGGATCCCCTGGAAACCTGGGGAGAGGGGGTGTGGGGAGGAGGCAAGGAAGGCTACAGAAGGCTACCAGTCCTCAGAAGGTGAATGCACCCACCTCGGTGTCTTTTCACCAGTGTGCAGGCAAGTGTCTTGGCATCTTCTGCTTCTTTGTCCCTGACCCTAAAGAAGCCTTAGAGACCCTTACAGAAAGGGGAAACCCTGAGTCTGGAAATAGCCCTTTTCCTCCAGCCTATGCCAGAAATCTCAGTAACTGAAACCTGCCAGCCAGTGGAGACAGGGCTGGGCCATCTTCCTCACTGGCTCTTGGGATTTCACTCCGTCTGCGCAGGGTTGCTGGAGAGATGCAAAGGGCTTCAAGAGAAAGGTGGCCCTCACGGAGACATCAGAGCTGACATTTCCCAACAGGCTACAGAGGGTCTTGGTTTTATTTCCATTTGAGGGTTTAAACCACATTTCACCGAAGCCAGCCAATCTGTAACCCTACAACTCGATTGTATGTTTCATTCAGTGGGTCGAGAGGACCCCAAATACCTCTTCATTTCTACTTGGTTCCCAGGGGTTGCACAAGCTAGTGAGAACAGATGGAGGGGGAGAGGACAGGGGATCCATCAAGGTACGTGGAGAACGTGGAGCACCGCTGAGATGTGTCACCCCCAACGTAAGTCATCGGTATCATTAGGGCGCGTTCCCTGGAGGGGGCTGCACGTCTCCTGTTCAAGGTGGAGGCAAAGCAGTTGTCGGCTGACCTCGGTTCTCAGGTGGGAGACAGAAGACCGCTTGGTGCCCAGTGCATTCCTTTCCAAGCCTGCATCCGTCAGCCTTGGAGAGCTTGACGGCAGTCAGAATGTTTGGGAATCTGACAGCAAGAGGGTCAACCAATTGTGGCTTTCTCCCCAGGACTTGACAGACAGACCTCCCTTTCCTAGTAGGAAAGGACAAGGGACCTTTCTGGACCACGGCACGTGAAAGTGAGGACACCTTCCCTGTGTCCTCTGTTCTCTGCGTGGTCGTCCCTTAAGGCTCTGGCCCAGAGAGGATGAGCACAGTGCAGGCGCCTAGGGCCTAGAAGAGCTTCCAAATCCCACAGAGATGCCTGCAAGAGCCCGGGGGCTCCACAGCCTGGATGCTGGTGCCTGCCTCAGTTGGCCCCTTCTGTCCCTCAGGAGCCCCTTCCAGGATGGGCTTGAGCTTACGCAAGGCTACAAGGTTGAGCTAACGGAGGGATTGCAAGCCTTCACCTGAAGCTGACGGAAAGCAAGGGGGAGAGGAAACCGAGATTTGCTTGAGTGGCCCAGTGCTTTCCGCACTCCCTGCTGACTGTGGAGGCTCCTTTCAGGCCTCGTGGCCCTGAGCCCCGCCTGCGACAGCCAGGTCATGCTGGAGCCTCCCCTTGGTCTGCCGTCTCCTGGGGCAGCCTGGCCACATGCAGGACCACTAGCTGGTCCCTCACCTGGCCCTGTCGGCCCTTCTCTGAGGCAGATCAAGCCTAAAGGCCGCGGAGGTCAAGGGGTCAGAATTCAAACCCGCTGGGCTAAACCCGCCAGCTGTGAACGACTTCTCTCCCTGGGCGCCCACCATTTTCATCCCTGGCTGCCTTCCTCCCACGTGCAAAGCACTTACAAAGCTTGTCCGGGTTTTACTGCCAAGGTCGCCCAGTATGGTAGGTTTCAGGATCCCCTTTGCAAAGCTTAGAGACGCTCAGTAACTTGTCCCAGGATGCACAGCTAATAAGGTGCTGAGATGCAAACCTGGGACCCGAGTCCAAAGCCCATGTCTTTTCCACACCCAAATGAGTCTTTATGAGGAGGCCAGTCCACTCACCAGAGTCAAAACCTTCCTCAGAGAAGCCCTGCAGCCCAGACAGGCTCCTCCCTTAGAGCCTCAGAAGTTCCCTGCTACTCGGAGCAGCCCTGCTGGAGGTGCTCAGCAGGGGCTTTGGGGTGGGGCAAATCTAGATTCAGTCTGGCTCCACCTTTCTTAGCAAGCCCCTGGGCCTCAACTTCCTCCTCTGTAAAATGGGACTACCAACCAATGGGAACCCATCTCAAAGGCTCCTTCGTGCATTAACTGAGCAAACATATGAAAAGTACCAGGCACACAATAAATATGACGACTGTTTCCGCAACTGCCCTCTTTGTCAATTTGTTTCTCTCCTGCTTAAACTGCAACTTGGATCTTTTCCTTCCAGAGGTCACGAAAGAGAAACCCCAATGAATCAGGGCTCAGCTGATTCATGTTCATTGCTCGGCTGTAGAGCAGCTGGCACCATGGAGCACTGACCCATCCTCACAGTGACCACTGGACATTCACACGTCATTATTACCTTCCCTCTCATACCAAATTGTGTCCTGGGTCTGTGCACCTTTTAGCACGTGGGGTGGAGGACTCAGCCCCAGAGGGAAGTGATGTTCCCACCCACAAGGCAACGTGGGCAGCATCTGGACCACTCCGTGCACACCATCATCAGCCAGGACGCCCTGCTCTGCCCCACCAGCCCCTCCCGAGGGGGAGAAAGGAGGGTAAAACTTTCCTTGATTTTACCTAATGTAAATTTACCTCATCTTAATTTAAATCTCAAGGGCAAGGGCGGGAGTCCAAATTGTCATTGAGCGTGGAAGGTTTCCCCAAATTGCTTTGGGGGCCTGCCCAGGAGCTGCAGATGCGCTGTTTAAGGGGAACACCCTACAAGCGCCAATGCTGTGCAAGGTCAGCCAAGATCCAGTCTAAGAATGAGGGAGCGGAGTGGTTTACTAAGGCAGAGAAACCGGGCAGACAGAGCACACCTGGGGGTGGATCCCAGGACAGGGAAGCCCCCTGGGCACGCTGGTCAGTCACTGCCTTGCTTCTCTCTCCCTTTTACGTTGGGGAAAGGCAATGTTGTCCTAGTGACCACCATGTCCCGGCCCTAGGTTAGGCAGGATGCGTGGTGGGGGTGATAGCGACATTTACAGATCGTTCCTAGCTGCCAGCCACCTCACAGACGTGAATTCACTGGGTCCTCACAACGACCCCATGAGGCAAGTACTACTGTTAGTTTCATTTTACAGATGAGGAAACTGAGGCACAAACAGGGTTCATAATTTGCAGAGGGCCACTCACAGCTGCCATAACCAGGAGCCATGTCCAAGGGGGCCTGGCATCAGTGTCTGCCCTTCCCATTATGTTATACTGCCCCCCTCTGGAGATTAGAAATGATGCCAGCTGGCATTTAGTGAGCACCTACTATGTGCTTTACACACACGTGTTCATTTAACGCACTCGGCAATCCTGTCGGCGGGTGTTACGCAGTGGTAGATAGGGGATTCCTTCTCCGCGCTTTCAAAAGCCCAAGATCTCAGTGACGGTAGCTTCCATGTATTGAGTCCTTATGCTGCGTAAGTGTCCTCGGGGCTCTTGATATGTTTTCACCCCCGCCCTTCACAACCACCCGGTGAGGTAGCTATTGTTGCGGATGAAGGATCGGAGGCTCAGAGAGGGGAGGTAACTTGTCGAGGTCACACAGGACTAGGAAAGGGGAGCCCTGGTCTGACTCTCAATCTCGGGCACTTTCCACCACCCTCTGCTGTGTGCCCAGGCGGGACCCGGGTGGGTGCTCACACACACACACACTGGCAGCCAAAGCTTTCTCGCGGCTGCCTGCATGCAAGCCCCGCCTGGTGAGACCTCTTTCCTTCCACCTCCTGGACGGGCAGCTCACACTCACCTCTGCCTGCTCTCCCCTCACAGGGGATGGTCCCTTGAGGAGGGCAGTGTTTCTGATTCATCTCTGCACCCCACACAGGCACAGCCTCCCCAGAGCAGGGCCTAGAGCGAGGCATACGCAGTCCAAACCTCAGGGGTTGACACCCATGTGGCCCTAGTGGCCCAAGAGCTATGACTTATCAACACAACCTCCCAGAAAGGGCACAGCCTCCAGCTTAGGGCAGCGGTGCCCCTAGTGTCCCAAGACCAGCAGCACCAGCATCCCCAGTGCCCCACCCCCACCCCCACCTCCCGAGTCGACATCTCCCGGTTGGGGCCCAGCACTCCAACAAGCCTTCTGGGGCCCTGAGAAGGACCCCTGCCTTACGGAAGGAAAGGGGACAAGGTCCCCACGTTGTTCTCAAACATGGTAGGAAATGCTCCAAGAAGCTGATCTTTTCACATCGACTGGAGCTGTGGTTTTAAATAACTTTGTCTGAAGAACATTTTTCAGGGTTCATGTTTAGAAGGATCACCTGGGTGGCCACATCTGAATTCTTTTTCTTGCCACTGTAAAGCATCCCATGAGGGATTCCATGAAGAAGGCGGGATGGTTGTCAGTCCCTCATGGCAAGGAAGTTGTCTCTCCTTCCCTGGAGGAGCTGGGCTCTCCACTGCCACGCCCCTGGGAGAAAGGACAGCTGTCATCTACCAAACAGGCATCTGCCATCTACTTCCAACCTCCAGCAGGAAGCGAGAAGGCCAGAGACAGCCAGGCTCTGGTGTGTGTGTATACGTGTGTGTGTGTGTGTGTGCACGTGCGCATGGGGTTTAAGGGTTTAGGAATTCCTGGGTTTAAGACTTCCTGATTCTCCAGGCAAGGCCCCTCCCCCATCCCATAAAGTCATGCCTTCCTGGCTGTGCAGGGACAGGGAATATGGCACCCTCCAGTATGCTCCCTGAAGGACAGCCAGGTCTAGCTTTGCCAAAGCAGATGCTCCCTGATGGGAAGAGGAGGGCCATAGAAGGTAGAAGAGAAGGTGCTAAGAGAGAAGCTTGCTGCCACTCCCCACTCTGCATGGACACCATGGCAGATGGAAGCCCCCAGAAACCCAAAGACTCTCTCTGCCTTGGCTGCATAGGAAGGGCAGAGTCAGGTAGCACAGACACCTGAGTCTGAATCCCAACTCTGGTGCTCTCTCGCTGTGTGACCTTGAGCAAGTTCCTCAGCCTCTCTGACCCTCAATTTTCCCACCTCAGATTCCTTTGGCATGAACCCTGCCTAGCTTGCCTCTGGTTGTGACCACTGAGCAAGACCGTGGATACCAACTGTGTGGTGGGTAGCAGGAGCTGCATAAATGGGGCAGATGCCTGGAACTGTCCAGCAGGGTGCTGATGCTCACAGAAGGCTCTCCCAGCTCTGCCTCTCTGCCTCTGCCACCCAGCCCCATGGCTCCGACTTACAGATGGGTGAACGCTGCAGCACCCCTGACCCCATGGTCTGGGTGCCCTGCCCAGAACCTCCTCTCCTGCCCAAACCTGGAATGCTCCAGGGATGCTTTCATGGGGTGCCCTCTCCCAAATTTCCTGGTTCTCTTCCCAGGGGCTGGAGACAGGATGGGTGCCAAGGGACACCCTCCTCCCAACAAATCCAAGTGTTTTTTTCTCTGGGAGCCGCTGAAGGGGCCTCCTCTCTGGACAAGGCTCCCCAAGGTGGAGTTCAGGTTATTGGGTATAATCAGGTTATTGGTGTGCCTGACTCCACAGCTCATAACAAGAGAGCCATGCTTGCCAGTAAGGGGCACGGCAGGCTTTCACAGCCTTTGCACCATACACAGAATCTCAGGTGTGATGGGGTGCTGGCAATAGGACATCCTGTGACCCAAGGTCGTGAGATGAGCTCCCAGGAGACCTGAGGGCAAGAACCAGGAGAGTGGGGGCTGCGGGTGGCCAGGGGTGGGATGGTCCTGAGCAGAACTCCTCAGCCTCCATGAGGCATTTCAGAAGCTCCTGGAGGAACCCCTTTTAAATGCCGGTTGTAGGCACTCTCTCCTTCCCAACAGCCTTGGGTTCAAACCCCACACCCTCAGGCAGTAAACCCCTCTAGACTCCAGGTTCCTCCTCTGTAAGGAACGAGAGTAATTGCCGCTTTTCAAGGTTGTTGCAAATATTAATTACATAATAATAAACAGTCAATAATATTGGGGTATATGAAGTACTTATCCTATGCCAGGCACTTAGTACAGGGGGATGTCTCTTATTCATTGATTCATTTGCTCCTTTGACAAAGGCCCAGGCACTGTGCACGGACTGGGGACACAGTGCTGAAGCAAGGGCAAGGCCTGGCCTATAAACCTACCACCTGAGATGGTCTCCTCCCCTCCCCCACATGCATCTGGGCAGACCTTGCCAGGCACGGCAAGTGCCTCAGCTCTCCACCTCTCCATCCAAAGGAAGGCCCAACGTCACTACAATTGAGCCTAACCCGGAATGCCTGAAATTACTGATCCAGAGTAGTTTATAAAACACACTGCAGATCAGAACTCATTATTGGGTATAAAAATCACTTACCAAATTGCAAATAGGTTTTCTTTTAAATAGAAGGATAGAACAGAAGGTATCAGAGTAGTACAGATAAGCAGAGTGAATTTTGCTTCCTGAATTTTCCTTGATCTACAGTTGGCCCTCGAATAACGAGGCGGTGAGGGGCACCAATGTCCACCCCATGCAGTCAAAAGTCCGTGTATTTTGACTCCCCCAGAACTTAACTACTGATAACATAAACAGTCGAATACATATATAGCCCGTACTCTATTATTACAATAAAAGAAGCTAGAAAAAATAAAATGTTATTAAGAAAAGCATAAGGAAGAGGAAACACATGTATGGTACTGTACTGTATTTATGGAAAAAGCCGCGTATAAGTGGACCCATGTTGCTCAAAGGTCAACTGTATACGTCTCTGAGCAGGTTCTGTGCTGTGAAGGAAGTGTATTTCCTATTCCGTGTTGAGTGAAAAAACAAGCAGGTGTCAAAGACCTCCACTCTTGGGAGACATGTGGAGAAAGGCACGCACATAGCTCCCTTTATGCCCAGCGGCCAAAAGGTAGAACACAGTTCTGTGGTGGCTGGGGCTCACTGGGCCTCTTCCTGGGGCGGTGTCCCCCTGGCCGGGGAAGGACCCAGGACCTGGGGAGTCGGGCGGCACTAATCACCTGGGGACTCAGGTAGTGACTGCCTCAGGGACCAATTTCAGGACGCTTTCTTTCCTCAGCTCTCTCCAGCGTGGGGAGCAGCCCAAAGAGGATGGGCGGAGCCAGTTTGTTTCTTATGGTTCCTGTTTTACCAGTAGGTAGAAGTTAAGTGACTTGCTCAAGAACAACCCTGCCCTGGTACCAGGCCTCCAGCTCTTTCTACTGTCCAGAACTGCCTATTCGATTGCTAGCTCATTTTAGTTCTTACCGTTTCCAGAATTCAGGGCAAGATGTTCTTGGAAATGTGGAAGGTATGAATGAATGAATGGATGAATGAATGAATGAACAAATGATGTTCCAGTGGCTGGGCTAATGTTTTCTCCTTGATTCCACAACAGCAGTTCTCAGCCAGTGCCGAATCTGCCCCAGGGAACTTCAGCAAATAGTGCCAAGGTTGAGAACCCCCGTTATTTATACACAGGTGCATAACATGGGCTCCATTTTACAGATGAGAAAACTGAGGCTCAAAGACTTGCTGTAATTTAGCCGAGGTTATACCCAGGGCATGTAGACGAGCACCAGAGCCTGGACCAGACCCAGGTGGACCCACCATTTTGGTGGCCCCTGTGTTTCTGAAAGAGCTGTGTGTCCCCCTTCCAGAGACTGCCCTGCCCTGGCCTGATGGTCAGTATAGCCCCTGGAGTTTGGGTTTGGTCTGTCCACTGAGGCCATCTGCCGAGAGCACCTGGTGGATCCGCTTCTCAAAGCCCAGCGATGCCAGGCCTGATCTCCTTGCTGGTGGAAGGGGGTGTCCAAAAACAGCTCTGGCTGAGTCTAGCACATCTGGCCACTGGGAACTCCAAGGAGTGTTCCCCGACAGTGGCCGGCCACCAGAAATGGTCAGAAACAGGGCTGCGAGACCCCTGCCCAAGGATCCTTATCAAAGTGAGAATCCAGAGGCTCCCGGAGCCCCCGTACATGGGATGGTCCACTATCTGTATGTCAGGCCAACTGCCACAATACTGGGTCAGCAGTTGGGCGTCAGCCACTGAAATCAGCCGGTGCTACAAAGCAGGAACTTTGCCCTGGACAGCCAGTTGTTAAACATTACTCAGCCCCCCGGTCACACAACCAGGGAACAAAACAGGAGCCAGCAGGGTCAAGTTGCTGGGTCTTTGAACTCAGCCCCTCTCTCCACCTCTCTCGTTCCTCCCCTGGCCTCTATATCTTGCTTCTCCCCCATTATCCTGTGACTGGGAGCTCCACTGGGCGTGTGGGGAACTCAGACCAGGCCTGGCCTTCCTTATGCCAGGCTCCCTGACCTCTAGCTGCAGACATGGGTAATGCTCAGAGGCCCCTGAGGAAATGTCCCGTCCAGACACCCGGGAGACTGGTGACCCAGGAAGGAAATGCGATTCAGACTGAGCTGAGCTCCAGGGAGAAAGCCTCTCTCCTCCCTTGCTATCTCCTGAGGGCAGCAGAATGCCCACAGTAGCTGTGCTCACCTGCTCACAACTGGCTCTGTGAGTCCAACGAGCCTGGCCAAGCTGGTTCCTCCAGCCACATTCCTTGCGATTCCTGGACTCCTACATGTTTCAGGGCTTGGAAACCCCTCGCACATGTGATGCGATTCAGGGGAGATTCAGACACGGGCCAGGCCAGTGCTGCCGTTGGGGCCCCTGGTGCATTCCTGTACACTGTATTCCTGGGGCTGGAGGAAGCCAGGCTTGTCCTCTCCCAGGGCACAAGAGAGTGGGGTCAGTCTGAGAGCCTTTGTTTTTCCAGGTCTAGTTCCTAGGCTGGGGCCATTCAACCAGGCCAGGATGTAGGCCCACCCTCTTCCCCTGCTCACTCCAGACCAGTGGAACCAAAATGGCCAAACCAGATGCACAATGACCCGTGTACAAATCAAAGCTGCATTTTCCATGCATGAGCCAATCTGAGGCAATCTGAGGTATATGTGGCCCCGTGTCCTTGGAGATTCACCTGAGTTCCACAAGGCAGAGCCCAGGTCAGTCCTACCACCGCCGTATCCCCAGCTCCAGAACAGGGTGGCACACAGTAGGGCGCTGGGGATAGTTGTCAAGCGAATGATTGCACGAAAGACCTTCAAGTTTGCTTTATGAGAGCCCATGTTTTCTTCCGGCACAATGTAAAGACCTTGAAATTTCTAATTTCCAAAAGTTAAAAGGACAGAGCAGTCATCGCACTGGGGATAGCCGAGGAGGAATCATCATGGGGCCAGGAAGCAGGGCCCTGGAGAAAAGATTCGCAATCCCAGCTCCAGCACTCCCTAGGACACAGCGAGTAACCCAGGTAGCCTCAGTTCCCTCACCTGTAGGGCGCGGGATGATGGGTTTTAGTGAGGAATGAGTGAACACAGGCACGTGCCCTGCTCCCCCTTCCGAAGGACCCCAACTGAGGAAGTCGATTTTGCCACCCTCGTTCACCTTGTAAAATATACGATGTAGACAAGGGCATTCTCTCGGAAACTGCCAAGCGGGAGGGCTGTTGGCAATGGCACAGGGAGGTCAAAGAGCTTGGCTCTGGGCAGGGGTCCAGAGCAAGGCACTGGCCTGGTGTGGGGTGGGTGGGGAAGGCTGCCTGTGGGCCGTCTGTGCATTCACAGACTAGAACAAGGCCCGTGAGCACACAGACGGGGCTGTCGTGTTCGCTACGCTGAACTGCTCCTCAAGGCATGCCTACCTCAACATCTCAAAAAACCACCCAGAAAGAATACCAAGAAGAATCAATTCCAATTTGTTAGGGCCTTCTGGGTGTGATAAAGCCAACCCTTGTCATCTCCACCAGCTTCCTGCTTCCACTTTGCTGAGAAGTGAAAACACCATTCAATTAAGGTAATTAAATCCACCCAAAGAGCCAGGGCTCAAAAAAACCACACTACAGGCAAGTGGTCAAACCCAGCAGCAAAGCAAACCCCAGTGGCTTCCTGTGCAAAGACAGGAACCAGAGGAGAACGAAACGGCCTTCTTAGCAGCTGGAGAGCATCCCTCCCGGCTCTGCAAGGCCCACCTGAACCTGCCTGCCGTCCGCCTTCCCCGACAGGGAGGACCTCTGCTCACCAGCTGAATCAGCACGGCCATTCCTGTGGTTCTCACGAAAACTGGAGCTGAGAAGATCCGTGGGAGGTGATGAGAAACAAAAACCCTCCTCTTCTCCATCCCGGCCCTCGATCCCCCCTTGAACTGCAGCCCACGAGCCCAAGACACGCCCATCTGCGCCCGAGCCCAGGGACCAGAGGGTCAAGACTGCTTCCTGGAGGAGGCGCGGAGTGATGGTGAGCCTGAGCTGAATCCCAGCCTCGGTTCTCTTCTTTACAGGCTGTGTGACACCGAACAACGTTCTGCACCTCTCTGTGTCTTTCCTTCTCCACGTAGAAAATGGTGACAGTTCAGGCCCGCTCACCCCACCTCATAGAGATGATGGGAATCAAACACATGTGTCCCGAACTGCAGGGTGACGTGCAGACATGAGTCATCCTGTATTGACTCACTGCGTTGGCCTCCGCCGAGGGTGACCCGCTCTGGGTTCCAAAAGTCGTGAGGACCTCGGGTTGCCAGATAAAAAACAGGATGTCCTGTGAAATTTGAATTTCAGATAAACAATGAACACGTGTTTTTAACCTAAGTATGCGATGATCAATTTTACGGAGAACTCTGATACAAAGTGTATCCCAACGATTACACGGGACGCGTTCGTACTAAGCCGGTTGTTTACCTGGAATTCAAATTCCCTGGGTGTCCTGTATTTTTAATCAGCTCAGTCTGGCAACCCAGCCATGACAAACTGGCAGTTCCTCCCTCCCTTTCTGTGTCCGACTCTAGGAACACACAGGCCTGGGTCCTACGCCCAGCTCTGTCGCTCACCAGCCGTGTGGCAGGGAATATTCGCTTCACCTCTCTGAGGCTCCATGGTCTCATCTCGGAAACGAAGCCGATGGCACACAGCCACCCGGACGAGTCTGGTGCTGGAGCTGGGGCCTCCGAGCAGGGCCCCGGTTCTGGGGGCCTGTCACACTTCTTCAGCCGCGGGGCTGGGATGAGTAGCGGTATGTAGGGCGTCTGGAGAAGGGCGTGCAGAGGGCGAGGGGTACGAGTCCCCTCCTCCAGCCACCTCCTGTCCACAGTGCCTGGGACAGACCAGCAGAAGTCGGGCTGCGTGTCGTCTCAGGCCTGGGCGGGCTCCAGCCAGGAGCCCGGTGGGAGGCGAGGAGACCGCGGGGTGGCAGAGCTTTCGGCCCTCCTGCGACCACACCACACACTTGCAGCAAGCCTCGGTCCTCACACCCTTACGAGCCAGGGAGCGCGTTCAGCTGCAGCAGCTGAAAACAGTGCCGAGTGACCACCATGCACCGGCGATCCTCTCGGTCAAAGACGAAGCAGGTCGGGGCTCTCACTCCAAGGAGCTCAAGACCTTGTTGGAAAGATGGATTTACAGCAGATACAGTGGAATAAAGCCGTTAAAAAAACAAAAAAAACTCTACAAGGAAGAGGAGAGCTGAGGAGGAAGCAGTCAGCAGTCGGTGGCCGGGGGACACAAACAGACATGGCCAGCAGCGAGGGTAGGACTCCAAGGAGCCAAGCCAAGAGCCACCTGGGCCTACTGCTCCTTCATCAGTGCACCGCAGGCCTGGAGAGAGGCGAGCATGGGGAGAGCCCCAGCTCTGCCACCAAGAGGGCCTTTGGGGTCACGCAGAGGCATTTGTAAGGGACCAGAAGAGAGGAAACTGTATCTGCAGAAGTCGGCATATTCCAGTGCACGATGGTTCGACAGCATCCTGCAGTGTGGCACAGAAAACAGCACCACACGAGAAAACATTTCAGAAGAGACAGAACCTAGTGATGACTGTGCAGAGGGCATTTAGCTGCACGTCAGGATAAAAAGCTGATTCGTGAGGATGCACACTCAGATGTGGTTTGTCTGATAGGTATTCTGACCCCAAAAGATGACCCTGGCAATAAGGAAAAAACAAAATACATCCTCAAGTGTTAACTCTCCCAGGCTGAAGGCCACAGGGGTGCAGACATGCCCCCAGTTCCCCCACCAAGCAAGTCTTCAAGATGGATGTGTCACCAGCCCCTTTACCCCACCCCAGCGGCTGAACGGGAAAGTCTAGTCCACTACTTCCTGCCGGGGTATCCCAAACCCCTTGTGCATCCTGATGCTTTGCAGAACCCACTCTACCCGATGCCAGCTTTCCCAGCATCTGGCATCAGCAGGCGGAGTGTCGGGAGGACCAGAAAACAGAGTGCTGTGGGTGTTCTCCAGGATGGCCTGTACAACACAGGGCAGAGGCCAACATGTCATCGGCTGGCACCCACGATTTAGATAATGTATCAGTTAATGACTATTTGTGATGTGACCGTAAACAACACCCCAGTTAATGTGCTCAACAAATATTTACTGGATGCTGGCCCTCCGGAGGGAATCAAAGTCATCCCCCAACTGGAGCCCTGAGTGCAATTAACAAGACAAATGGGAAAATGGAGAGGTCATGAAGTTGCTTCTTTACTTCTCCCGGATTAACCTGAAACTCAATCCTAACTTAAATGGTATATGCCATGGTGCAAATGGACGCCTTCCAGCGTGCCAGCCTGGGAGCCGTCTCTAAGGCAGCTCTTCCACCTGTTCCCACCTCTTACCACAGGCAGACTTTACATATTTTAGGGCTGGGAATCGAAAAGTAAATTAAGTCCACTTGAATTCAAATTCACTAATTTGAGATTTGTGATAATTCTGGAATTAATCAAATTATAATTGACTTCCCATGAAATAAGTCCTGCTGAGCCAGTCAGCAGTGTGAATAATATGACAGAGGTAAAATGATTTGCTCACTCATTTACCAGATGTTTCCTGCGCTGTGCGCTATGCTCCCTGAGGGTAGCCTGGAGAGCCAGCCAGACAGGGACACAGCCACAGAGAAGCGCCCAGGTTATCAGTAAAGACAAACATTAAATAATAATCGCCCAGGTAACTACTTAAGTACAATTATATTAACTAGTGCAAAGGAGTGGGTATGGCCAGATATGAAAGCGTATAACAGGGAGACTTAAAATAGCCTGAAGAAGCTGCCTTATTGAAGGGTCCCGTGAGCTGGGTTCGGAAGCATATGTAAGAGTTAAGCAGGTAATAGGGAAAAGGTGAAAGTAAATTATTCCAGGGAGAGGGAACAATGTGTGCAAAGGCTCTGAGGCACACTCTGGAAAGCCAAGGGGGGGAAATAGTTCAAGAGGAAGATGGAAAGGAAGGCTTTTTGTTAAGGAGGCCGATTTTCACTCTTGAAAACTGGGAAACCATTGAGGGGTTCTAATAAAGAGGCTGACATGAACAGATCTGAGTTTTACAAGCTGTTCCTGAATGCGGTGCTGAGAATGAATGTTGCCTAGCCCAAGGGAGTCCCCAAAGCAGTGAGTGGGGCAGATTTGTCAGCCTCTAAAGAGTGTGTTTCAGCAGCAATGACAGTGAGTCCATGAATCCAAGCACAGAGTGATAGTGTCCCTAAATGTTCACAAAATAAACGTCACCACATCCTTCTACATCTACGTCTCGGCCACATGCCACATGGACTGATTTCGTCCTTATCTCTGAGCTGCATCTCAGTGGAGTGGCAGGCAATGAAATGGACCAACTATCTAGTGACACAAAAGGGTCAATCTGAATTTTTCAGATGGTCTTAATATCCAAGGTCAGCAGTCCTTCTCCATTCCAGGGGAATGTCTCCTTCATTCTTATTCCTTCTTTTCTATGCCTAGTTTGAGCATTGCTTCCATGTTGACAAGCTCAGTCCACAAAGGCAAGTAAGATTTCTTTTCTGGGTTCAGGGGATTTTCTTTCTAGTTGAGAAGAAAATGAAGCTACCATCAATTCCCGGGATATGTGGCTTATGATATGTGACCTGTGACAATACGGCATGAGCTTGAAATAGGGAACCCGGCGTGGTGTGAGGACAAAGGACAGCCTAGGAGTCAGGGATGAGGCCAGACAGATGGTGGTAGACACAAAGCCCTCTGTGAGCCTCCAAAGAAATGTACTCCACAAATCTGAGTTAGTATGATTATTAATATTATTAATAAACTACCACGGACCAGATCAATTATCCAGGAGCTGTGAGGTGTGGAAGGTCTTGAGGAAGCCCCAATGGTCTGCATTTAAAATTTGCATAATGGATTTATTTTAATTAGCTTACACTTTATTCTGTACACTCTTCGAATTCTCCTGGGCAGCTTTTTGGTTCTTTTAGCTGTCAAAATAGATACTCAAGCCTCCTGCCAACAATAAATCGAACACTGTGCTACAGCTTGCTGAGTGGATTCAAGTTCTACTACTCCAATTCTCTTTACTGCAAAACCTGAGTTATGAATCCACATGGGAAAGGGCCTTTGGTCAGATATGACTAGCAAAAAATAATTCACGACTGCGCCAATCATATTAGAAATCCCAACAGCTTAGTACAGGTTCCTGAAGATTCCTTGGACCAGAGATGAATTAATGAATATTGGAAGGTATAGATACTGGCCCTATATTGTTTTTCACCAAAAATGCCTATGTCTGGAATTTTGTTGAGCTCCAGTGTAGATTAAATATATACATATATATGTGTATTTATATATATACATATATATGCATATATATATTGTATATTATAATTATAATATATAATAATATATAATACATTTATATTATATATTATAATATAATATTTTATAATATATAATATTTAATCTCAAGTTCAGATTAAATATATACGTATACATGTGTATTTATATATATACATATATATTATATAATATATTATATAATATAATTATAATATATTTAGATATTATATAATATATTATATATATAATTATATAATATATAATATAATTATGACATGTATAGTATATATATACACATATATATGCATATGTTATATAGACATATATAATATATATATATATATATATGTCTTTAAATGTCAGTAAGACAGTTCGCTTTCAAAGCCAAGTGTCTTACTGACATTTAAAGACATCTTTTGCACCCAGTATGTGCTTGACCAGTTGGTCAGTTGGGTCCACTAATATTATTTTTCTTCTTTCTAGATGGGGCAATGATAACAGTGAATGCAAGCATGAGAAGAAGTTTTAAAACTACAGACCCTAAAACCCAGCGAGGCAGGCACCTGCAGTCCCCACTGCCATAACAGGTATGGAACCAACCCAAGGAAACACTTTCGGTTGTCAGCCGCTGTGCTGGCTCCACTGGACATCGGGAGACGAGAGGGAGAGGTGGAGGGTGAAACCAAATTTATGACTGTCCCATCTGAAGCCAGGGAAATCAAATCAGAATTGAAGAAGTTATCTGAATAAAGGCCTCTCTTCTTCCCAACGCAGGAGAAATGTGGTTACAGTAGCTCCCCCTTATCCATGGTTTTGCTTTTTTGCGATTTCAGTCACCTGCAGTCAACCACGGTCTGGAAGCATGTATGGTCCTTCTTTCTGACATACAGTCAGAAGGTCAGTAATAGCCTAACCCTACTTCACGGTGCCCACGTCATTCACTCCCTGCCATCTCCTCACATAGACATTTTATCATCTCACATCATCACGAGAAAGGTAAGTACAGTACAGTCAGATTTTGAGAGAGAGAGACCACATTCACATAACTTCTATTATAGTATATTGTGATAATTGTTCTACTTATTATTGTATACTATTGTATTGTGATAATTGTTCTATTTACTATTGTATACTATTGTATTGTTGTTCATCTCTTCCTGCATCTGATTTATAAAGTAAGCTTTATCATAGGTTAAACATAGTATGGACAGGGTTCGATATTACCACCCACAGTTTTCAGCCATCCACTGGGGGTCTTGGAATGTATCCCTCATGGATAAGGGGAAACTACTGTATTTTCTGAATACTCCAAATATCAGTGAACATCTTTTATTAGTGTGTGGAATTACGACACAACCCAAAATCAATTAGAGTTCTTTGGCCATGCACAACAGAAACAGAAACTGGGCAAATTCAGCTGAAATAGATGAGTATTAAAAGGAAAATGGAGCCCTTGCAGACTCCAGGTGAATGGTGAAGTCCCAGCCTGGGCAAGAGTGAGCAGACAGCTCTGCCGCTGGAAAGAACGTTCGAGCACATTTCCATCCTGGCATCACTTTAGAAGAAACAGTACAAAGGACCTGGCCTGGGTCTCACGTCTGCTCTGGACCCGGGGAGATCTCGGCAGGCACCTTGAACTTTCAATCCCACCAAGAGTAACCCAGCGGAGACAGGAAATTGTCCCAAAGTTATCAAGTGCTTTTACTCAGAGGAGATGGATGGAAGCTGAGTGTTCAAAAAATAACAAATATCTGCTAATGGGGGTGGTATTTAATTGGCTGGGAGTTGCTTACTTTAAGACTCTAAATTTAAATCTCTACTGTCCTATTTTCACGTAAATGTGGAAGTATGGAAACCCCAGTATTACCATTACGGAGCACAGCCATTGCCAAGACCAAGACCCCAGCATTCAGGATGCCAGAAGCCTCCCTGACTGTATTGGCAGGACCTCAAGATCCAGAAAACTTGACCCACCGTGGTCGAAGCCACTAAAGTCCCCCGCCCCACCCCAATCACACAAATCCAGAGCAGGTAGTTCTGGCACAGACTCACCGCTCAGCCATGTCATTGATGACCCAGGACTGTCCTGCCCACCAGGTCGTCCTCAGCATATTGGTCTTTAATTGTCATTGCTCGTTCCTCAAGATTGCAAACTGAAGGCCTCGGTGTTGTGAGCTGAGTTGTATTCCCCAAATTTTCACATGTTGAAGTCCTAACCCCCAGGACCTCAGAATGAGATCTTACTTGGAAATAGGGTCATGGCAGCTGTAATTAGTTAAGATGAGATCATTAGGGTGGGCTCTAATCCTAAAGGATTGATGCTTTTATACAAAGGGGAAGTTTGGACAGAGAGAAACACAGGAAAGACGGTGAGAAGACACAGAAGATGGGCATCTACAAACCAAGAAGAACGGCTTGGAACAGACCCTTTCCTTGCAGCCTGCAAAAGGACTTAACCCGACTGACACCTCGATCTGGGACTTCCAGCCTCTAGCACCAGGAGATACTTTCTGTTGTGTAAGCCAGCACTTTGTGGTACTTCGTTGTGTCAGCTCTAGCAAACAAACACACTCCATTCCAGGATTTGTGTCCCCGTGCGAAGCAGGAAGAGAGGGCGTCAACAGGGCGGAGACCACAGGGATTGTTCCTTTGATCAGAAAGGCCAGAACTTTCCCTGACATCCAAATGCTCCCACCCCTGTGACCAGAGGCGTGGCGCCTAGAAGGGGAAGCCCGTGAGGAAGGGAGTGAGGCTGGCCAGCCAGCAGGGCCCGAGGGCTGAAGCTGATGTCCTCTGCCCCCTAAAAGGCCTGTAATATGCTTTCTGGGAGAAGCAGCCCTGATTTTCAGGGCAGGGCTGAGGAGCACGTCATTAGAGGCTTTTGCAGAGTGCATTGGGGGTTTGCTAAAATCTGTGGTCCTTCCTCTCTCCAGCACAGCCCGCTCTGTTCTCCCATTCATAAAACCAGGTCTGCCTGCCAATGAGTCAACACTGGAAACCCACCGGAGGGCTGTGGTCGAGACACAGGAAACAAAAAGCCCCAAAGAAGGCTGGCCTCCAGGACTGAAACACAATGCTGCTGGCCCAGCGGCCTCAGGCCTGGGCAGGACACCTCGTGCGCTGTCCCCCATGTGGGGCCAGGACAGGACAGGGACACAAGGTGTGCAGACCCTACCTCCCTGATGGAAGCATCTTCATGTTCCGTCCCCTAAAGCCCTGGCAGTGTTATCCTTCGGACCAGCCAGCCAAGGAGGGAAGAATTCAGCCTTGCCATCTTCTACTGCCGATGGGAAGGAAGCCACTGTGTGATAGTGTCATCTGTCAGCTGACTCAGAGCACCCTGCCAGATGTTCACCGCCCCAAACGCCCACCACTTGGGCCCATGCTAGGGTCTACACTTGCTACTTTAGCTGACTTGTCATGTGCTCCTTGACTTTTCTCCTGCCTGGGCCAGGCCTGTTCCAGGCAGCGTAAGTACCTCGGGAGAAGCAGCCAGGGTCCCCAGCGGAAGCAGCATCTCAGACAGGACCCAGAAGGAAATGCAAGGTACAGCCCCACACCCATTAGGATGGCTACTACAAAAAAAAAAGAGAGAGAGAGAGAGAGACAGAAAATAACAAGTGCTGGCAAGGATGTGATGACACGGGAATACTATTCAGCCTTAAAAAGGCAGGGAAACAGGATGGAAATGGATGATCCTTGAGGACATTCTGCTAAGTGAATCAGCCAGCCATAAAAAACCAAATATGGTGTGATTCCACTCGTATGAGGTGCCTAGAGTAATCGAATTCATAGAAAGTAGACAGTGGCTGCCAGGGCTGAGGTCGGCAGTAGGGGGGAGTGGGGAGTGGAGTTGGTGTTTAACGGGTACAGAGTTTCAGTCTGGGATGTTGTAAAAAGTTCTGGAGAGGAATGGTGGTTGCACCAGTATGAACGTACTTAATACTACTGAACTGTGCACTTAGAGTGCTTACGTTGATAAATTTTATGTCCTGTATATTTCACCACAATTTTTTTTAAAAAAGAAGAAAAATCTAATGAAGGGACCATAACGGGCCATAAGAATTCGGGAGACCCCAGCACGTGGAGCTATTCAGGAGGAATGGGAGACATCCCCCCCCCGCCCCCGGGAGCCCCCAGGGAGAAGGGGAGCAGTGTTGCTGGGCCCAGAAAGAGACTGAGGCCAGGGGAGGGGCCATAGCAAGGGCCAAGAATTGCCAAGACCCCACACCGTAGCCAGAATCAGGGATCGGGGAGAAATGCCAGGGATTCTAGGTCTTTCCAGGCTGCACCCAGCATCTCCCAATGGTCACACCCAAGGGCAATTTAGAGAGTTGAGGGGCCCAGGTGATGCAGGCTCTTGGGGATTGTGCCCTCTTGGGGTGGCTCCAGGACAAGTTCAATGAGCAGACAGACAGTCTAGCGACTCCTGAGCTCCTGGCTCTTACAGTATAATGATGGGATGGGCAACTTAACTTTAGATTATGCTCAATACCACCAAGAGGATGAACCAGGTACAGTGGGAGAAAGTGGGGAGGGGACACCCCCATGGAATGTCAGGGAAGACCTCTCTGCAAAAATGACCCATCTTAACTTTAGACATTGTCTTGGGCAGGGTTCCCCAGAGGAGCGGAACCAATAGGATGTGCACATCCAGAAAGAGATTTATTTTAAGGACCTGGCTCTTGCAGTGATGGGGGCTGGCAGGTCTGACATCTGCGGGGCAGGCTGGAGACCCAGGGGGGAGTCAGTGTTGCAGCTGCAGTCCAAGGACTGGGGGCTGAATCCTCCCTTCCTCTGGGGAGCTCAGTCTTTGAGATGCCGCTCACCCGCAGCATGGAGAGTAAGTAATCTGCCTTTCCTAAGGTCTATTGATTTAAATGTTAATTACATCTTAAAATTACTTTCATAGCAACATCTAGATGTGTTTAACCAAAAACTGGGCACAAGGGCCCAGCCAAGATGACACATAAAATTAACCACCACAAGCACCATTACCCATCTGGACCAGTGTGTAGCTCTCACAGGGAGCCGCTAAATCGGATAGCCTGTTCACACCCTGCACGTCTTTCTTTTGCAGAGGAAAAAAAAAAAAAAATCCCACTTTGCAATTTGCGTCTGGTCACCAGGAAGCTCTAGTTTTGTGGAAAGAGGGCTGCATCTAACCCCTCTAGAACCGTCACCCAGAGGCACCCGCTGGCTGACCCGGGGACAGTCTTCCTAGCTGGCGGACGATGCAGGGGAATAAGAAGTGCACGGACGGGTTCAGCGACTCCTCGAGCATCGGCAGTGTGCTGGACGATGCAGACAGGGAGGTGAGCAGCCTCACAGACCGGGCGTTCCGAAGCTTGTGCATCTCAGAGGACACATCCTTCCACGACTCCGACCTGACCCTGTCCCCGGATATCACCCGCCAGGTGTTTGGGAGTCTTCACCAGGGAACGGTGAGCCACACCCACAGGAAAAGCGGTATTTGGAGCCAGTTACCGTCACAAGGCACCGAGCATGCGGGCTGGGCAGCCACGTTCCAGCAGCTACCCAAGTACGTTCAAGGGGAGGAGAAGTATCCCAAAAGCAGCCCCCCACTGACGCCAGCCCAGAGGAGACTGGAGGTGCCAGTTTCCGGCCTGAGGAGCAGCAACAAGCCTGTTTCTAAAGTGTCATCGCTAATTAAATCCTTTGACAGGACTGAGAGCCAACGCTGTGACAGCAGGCCCCCAACCAGTAAGCCCCCGGCTCTCAAGAACCCCCCCAAATTTGCTCCTCTTCCAGAAAGTGGCGTCAACTTCTGCTTCGATTCTGCCTTTCTGACTGTCAGGAGGGTGCCCGCTGAAGTCTCTGGAGCCCATCAGAGTAGCCACCAGCCTGGCAAGAAGCACGGAGAGCAGGAGTCCCCCAAGAACCCCGAGATGGCCTGTCACAGCTCCAGCAGCTTCCTCCCAACACCTGAAAACACGGCCAAGGCGTTCGAGTCAAAGTTCCCCTCTCCTCCCCACAAGCCATCCAAGGGCGAGTCTGGAAGAGGTAAGGAGTGGCCTCGCAAAGGGACCTTTCTTCATAGTGAAAACAGTGCTTTTGAGTCGTGGAATGCCCACCAACCGCGGCTGCCCGAGAGAAAGGAGGCTGCTGACCCTGTCCCAGAAAGCAAAGCCCCCAAGCGTTACGAGAACACGCCCTTGTTAAAAGAGCCCCCGGCCTCTGAGCACAAAGTCTCCCCCTGCCAGGCCCGGGCCAGCTGCAGTCAGGAGGAGAGCAGGCTGGCAGCAGGAGCTCTCTCTGCATCGGGACCCTGGGGACCTCGGGATTCGGGGCCCCAGGTATTCAGTACAGAGGGAAATTCTAGCTCCCAGCCCGACCTTCAGGGGAAGCCCACCCAGCCACCATGGAGGAAACCAAAGTCCAGCAAAGGAAAGAAGGAAAGTCTACAAGATGCATCGGAAGAGAAGAAGCAGGCCACCAGAAGAGGCCCAGCCTTGTACACAAAGCACAATCCCCAGGGACAGTTTCCAGAAAACGAGGCTCTCGACATGCCCATGGACCCCAACGAGCATTACAGCCCTCCTTTCAACATCAGTAAGCTTCTGACCCCCATCATACCCACCAAGAATATCCTGGAGCCATCTGACAGCCAGCCGGTGGAGATAACCCCATCACCCTCAGGACAGCTAAACGGGTACCAAGAGAAGGAACCCAGTGAATGTCAGTCTCGGGACAGCTACAAATCCAAAGCCCCTAGCCTGCTGTTCAACCTGAAGGATGTACGGAAGCGTGTCAAGAGCACATATAGTCCCTCACCTCTCTCGAAAAGCCTCGAGGAGAAAACCAGGGGCAAGCAAGAACCCGTGAGCAATGGGATCATCCTTCCCAATGGGCTTGAGGAGAGCCCTCCAAATGAGCTTTCTAAGGAAAGGGCAGCTGATGCCCCTTCTGTGTCACACATCAGTCCCCAGATGGACCCTAAAGCGGACCCTGGTACAGCCTCTGTGGACAACTATCTAACTCTTAACTCACCTCCAGCCATCACCCAAGCCCCCTTCTCCGTCAATGGGGAGGGAGCTGACAGAAACAGCTATGAGAAGGACGATGGAGAACCGGAAATGGGCACCACCAGGTCTGGGAAGTGTCCAGAGTCCAGGGAACAGTGCCCCAGGAAGCACCTGTCTCTGCGGCTTTGCAGTAGAGAGCCTGAGGCAGGGAAGGCTGCAGAGAAACCAAAGACCCCCAGCCTAGAAAAGGGGTTCTTGAGATCCGTGTCTCAAGAGACAGAACCCGAGAGAGAGGCAGGACTTCAGAATCCAAACTTCAACCAGAAATTCTCCCCAGGGCCTCTCTCTCCCGAGGAAGAAGATGTGTTTTACAGTGACAGCCAATCGGATTTCATGCCATGCTTCAAAAGTAAGGCCAAATTCAGCACCAGCTCTTCAGACCAGTCCTTTGCCTCCTTTGAGGACCAGCAGAAGACGTGGTTCATGGAGAGCCAGCAGGAAGACAGGAGGAATGACGTAAGTGCAGGTGACAGTCAGAAGGACGAGAAGGAGAAAGCAATAGGGAAAGATGAGACACAGCACGGTGCCTTAAGTAACGGGCAGGTGTGCGTGCAGGAGCACAGCCAGGGGGCATCGTCGCAAGGAGAAGGGGAAAGCTCGTCTGGATGTAGACCCAGGAAGGCATCGAGAGAGGAAGCTAACTTCAGAGGCACTTGGATCGCGGGAAGTAAGGATACAACCAGAGACCCTACCCCCTCGCCATCTTCCACTATGAACAAGCACAAACTGTTTGCAATTAAAGACAACACCCTCAGGGCCACCCCCGTGATAAAACCCATCATGTTGCCCCTCCTGAGGGCCATGTCATCAGAGGACCCTCTGGGCAGCGGCCACAAAGAGGAAGACCTGCCAAAGCCAGGCTGGGGAGAAGAGGCTGGTCTTTGTGGCCCTGCGAGCCAGGAAGTGGCCAACACGCCTACAGCCGCTAACACGCAGGGCACACACTTGAAGCACATGGCCTGGGAGAGCACAGAGGACCACGGGCAGGTGCCAGCCCCGACGGGGAACATCGCATCTCCTCCACTCGTGGCGGAGGCTGAAGGGCTGAAGCCACCCCCAGAGGCTGCACGTCGAGTTGTGGCAAACAATGGCAAGAACAGCTGCACAGTCCAGGGGAAGCTAGATGCTCCAAGGTGCATCCCCACCATCGCTTTGCCTGAGGGCGACCCGGAAGACCAGCCACCCCCACCGCAGCCGGGAACCTGCTGGGAAGAGCACACACAAGATTTCAAAAGTCACTTATTGTCTACACCCCGAGCGGGGCCCCCGGGGAGAAGACTGGTCCCCGGTGAGATGGCAACTTCCCCCAATGCCAGCTCCCCGGATGAGAGCAGCGCGTGCTCCCCTGCCGCCAGCAGCGTCTGGGACGATGCCTCCCAGGCCCCCAGCGAGCCGGGCCTGCTGCCGGGGGAGCCTCCCCACACCAGTCCCTGGGCCAGCCCCTACTCTGCCAGGGTGGCCCGCAGGGAGGACCTGACCCACGCCCTCACGTGGGAGGCTGGCTCGGACCCCCAACTTGAGCCACCTGCAGAAGACCTCAGGACACTTTCTCCAAGAGGCTTGGTGCTGGACGCGGCCGCCGGCTCAGCAGGCCTCCCTGAGAAACCAGAACTTCCCGCCCCGCTGGAGAGGGCCGCCAGCAAGCCTCCTGCAGTCCCACCCAAAACAGAGAAGGCCCTGCGGCGGGCAAAAAAGCTGGCCAGCAAGAGGAGGAAGACCGACCAACTGCAAGAAAAGCATGGAGAACCCCTGGAAGAAAAGCCGTGCCTGGAGGACCTTGAACGAGGGCCACCAGCCCCTGGAGAGAGGCCCCGACCCAGGTGCCCCGGGGTCCGCTCCCTGCCCCCTCCCATCCACCGCCACTCAGTGTCTGCCTTCTCAGAGCCCATCAGGAGGCAGCCTGGGGGATCCCAGTCCCTTACTCCCCTGCCCCCTTACCCTGCCACCCAGAAGGTTCTCCAAGACCCCCAATCTGGAGAGTACTTTGTCTTCGATCTGCCACTCCAGGTGAGAATCAAGACCTTCTATGACCCCGAGACGGGCAAATACGTCAAGGTCTCCATCCCAACCTCGGAGGGGGGCTCCCCGGAGCCACCCCCGCCAGATACTCCGGATGCTCCCTACATGCTGTACCCCCACTTCCGGCCCCTGCCCGTGACGGCCTTGATGCCTCTGCGCTGCTCCTCTCAGCTGTCTGCCCCCACCTTCCTAAGTCAGGGCCCTCACACCCCCGAGGCAGCTGGGCCCGGGCCCCGGAGGGCCCGCGAGGCCAGCCTGCAGCTCCAGCTGGGCCCTAGGGCTCGAGGCGACCCCACCCGGCACTCCGCAGGCCAGCGCCCTGATGCTCCTTCCCCAAGCCTGGGGGAAGAGGGGGGAGATGCCCCACGCCTGGGCATCATCTCCACCAACGACCTAGAGGACTTCGCCACAGAAGGCATTTCTTGAGAATTGCGTCTGATTAACCTCCCCGCCCCCAGATAAACCCAGAAGAACTTACTTCCCCTTTCCCCAAAACAATACACACACACACACACACACACACACACACACACCAACACATACTTAGCCATGTGAGATCCCTAAATTCCCAAAGGAAGTAGGAATTCTGAGAAAACCCCACTTGAAGGGCTTCTCTCCCTGGGAAGGTGCTATTTGCATGACCGGGTCCCTCCCAAGCCCCTTCCCAGATCCTGGATCTGCTCCACTGACCCCCTCTCTCTTCCCCTCCCTTACTCCCTGGCCTCCTCTGGCTATGCCCCTGGGGCGGGATCAGAGGACTCCTAATGGCTGCTCTGCCCCAGCTGCCCACCTTCTTCTTCTCAAGGGCTGGCTCATGCAGTGAGCAAACTCCCCAGGCCCCCAGAATCGCTGCACTGCGCTGAGCTGAGCCCTGCCCGCAAGCAGACCACCCAGCCCAGCCCCTCCAGGTCCAGCGTGGTATAGACGACAACTCCACCCTCGCTCCAACGCAGCAGCCATTTCCAGCTCACGGCAGGCAGAGATGGCTGAGGACTGACCCAAGGCAATCTTGCAGAAATGTTTATCTGGATAGAATGGGTTTTCTTTACTGAGGAAGCTTTCCTCTGAAGGCTATTTTCTGATCGACAAAAGGCTACCTTTTAAAAAGTGAAACACGTTTGCAGATGTGATTCTGTCCTGGACTCCTGTCTCTCTTCTCTGGGTCCGGGTGGGTCTCCACCGGTGAGTAAAGTGTCTTCCAGGCCTTCCATCACCACTGGGATGCAGGGGCTTCGTGTCTGAACAGAGCAGCCCTGGCACCCACCACGGTCCCGGTGTCTCTCCTTGAGCCCTCAGCACCTGTCCATGCCGTCTCGGGGCCAGGCTCTCCATTCCTGTTGGGAGACAAAGAGGAGGAAGACCCAAGCCCACCATCAAGGCTGGCCCAAGGAACTGAGTCAGGCCCTAGCTGTCCCAATCTAGTGACCAGTGCCTGTGCCCTGTACTCAAAAGGAAATTGCATTTTCCCGACTCCCTGGCCTTTGGGGATGTGGAGGGAAGTATGTGAATCAGGTCAGGGGAGCAAAATACAATAACCGTCTCTGTACTTCTGAGAATAGAGAGAGTCTGTGAGCCGATGCCCACTGCGGGCAACTGTACTAAGAAGGAAAGCAGGCCTGTCCCCACAGGCTTCCACCCAGGGCATCTGCTGAAGCAATGTAATTCTTGTGCTATGGGAAATACGGGAGCAAACACGTCTCCCTCTCTGTTTAGAAAGGACAGCTGTCGAGGCAGCTGTCGGGACTATGCTGCCCACGTCCCAGGGGACCCCACAAAACGCATCATCCTGGTTCTTTTGGCAAAGATAGCTGTTTCCGGGCTGGAAACAGACGGGAAGGCGCAGAACTCACCAAGTCCCGGACTCGCACAGATACAAGGACCCTGAGCATATTCCTGATCACGATTTGGACTCGGGATCTTATTATACCCGTTTGTTTTCCCAATAAGTACGGCCACACCTTAATTTCACTGGGCAAATACTACACAAGTCCCCCAGCTCAGGGCCGCGGTGAGTCAACCAGATGCTTAGGCAGGGACACAGGCAGGCCGCTGTCCGAGAAGTGTGGTTCCCAGGAGTCACCCACTGGGATGCCAGTGAGAAGAATGAGCTGCAGTCTTGGCTCTGCACCAGGGCCAAGCATCCCCTCACCTTGCTTTCCTCTTACTCAAACCTGGAAAGTGATGCCTCATCTTAGAATTCTCAGGGTCCAGGGAAAGAATTGCCCCAAAAAGTAGAGTCCCTTAATTAAAAAACAACCATAGTGGTAGTAACGACGTCCCCACAAGGAAAAACATACTTTTCTCAAGGGGAGCTTATGTTTGGCGAGGCAGCCATCTTCTGTCTTAGAAACAATATAAGCAGAGCTACTGATGGAGCTAAAAGCATAAAGGTAGATATTTAGAGATCAAGGTCAACTTCCCTATGAATGCACAAAAGGAACAGGGCGTCCGGCAGCATGCAACATGCACACAGAGAGCAGGGGTTCCTTGGACACCTGGCTCCCCAGCAGGTCAGCCAGAAGGAGGGCCTCCATCACTTACAGCAAGGTGCCTATATTGCTAAGAAGCAGGTAATGCTTCCGAGGGACAAAAGTCAATGAAGACCAACTCAGTTGTAAATGCCATTCTCCTCTTTCCTTCCTCCCTCCCTCCTTCCCTCTCTTCCTTTCTTTTCCCCTCTCTTCCTCCCTTCCTTCCTTTTCTCTATCTCTCTTTCTATTTTCCTCCCGCCCCCCTTTTACAGACATTTTTAGAGTTCCCACCCTATGCCAGGCACTTCACTGGACACTAAAGATATACCATGGTAATAAGATCTGGTAAAATCTAACAGAGAAGAAAGATAATTATAGTCCAGTGTGGTAAGTAATTTAATAAGGTGGTCTGAGGAGCACTTAACTCAGCCTGGGAAGAAAAGGGGTTTCCTACAGGAAACGGCACCTACACTGAGTTAGGAAACACCAAGTAATACATCAGCTTTTGAAGACACCAGAACTTCCCAGTTGTTATCTAGCAAACAAAGATGACATTTGTTAAATACTAATAGATTTGCCTTACCACACCAACGTACAATGATTTAGCTAATTGTTACTTAGCATTTTTAACCAACATGGGAATGAAACCAGTGTAGCCTCAGAGGATAGACCTTTGTTGATATGTCCCTTCAGCTTCTGAATTAATATTTCACTCCTCTGAGTTGCCCAGAAAAACCATTATTTCTACCACTGTGTTTAATAGAGCAGTGGTGAGAACTGTGAAAACATATTATTTGTAGAACTTGTGGGTCAAGGCCATGCTTACATCTTCTATTTAGTGCATGGGCCCTCCTTTGAGTTTTGGCCCCTCTACGTGTTTCTGGTAAAGGTACACAGATATAGAGTACCTCAAGGGAACAATCAAAGGTCCTGGGGCTACTCAGTGGAAAGTGACCAAGGGTTCACATTGTCAACCACATGGCATGTGCCAGCCCTGGAGCCAGGAGCTTTGAGACTGGCCTTCATCCTCAACAGACCTAGAAGAGGTACCCTCATTAACCTCATATTACCATAAAGGAAGCAAAGGCACTGAGATGTTGAGTAACTTCCCAAAGTCACACAGTCACTGAGGGAGGGAGCCAAGCCAGGAACTCAGGTCACTCTCACTCTCACTGAGTGGACACCCCACTCACGCTTCTCTAAGTGTGGCCAATGGATTGGCAGTCTCCACATTACCAGGGAGCTTGTTAGAAACCCAGAATCTCGGTCTGCATTTCCACGAGATTCCCCGGTTATTCATTTGCACATTAAAATTTGAAAAGTGCTAGGAGCCTCTGGCCCAGAAAGGAAAGATTTCAGGGACATGCATCCAGGCCCTCATATCTACAACTTTGCCATGGGCACGGGAAGAGAGCCTTACACGTCAGGTGGGAGAGTTGCAGGGAGGCTGGTTCACACCCACTACATGAAGGGCATGTCTCCTAACTACAGCCTCCACATGGTTAGAGTGGCTTGGGGGGCACAAAGCCCCCCCGTCACCGGAAATGTGCCACAGAAGCTAGCGAACCCTTTTCTAAGACAGGGATGGATTCAATGTCAGACGGGTCCTAACGACATCTTTTGAGACCGCAGGCTGCATGTGGGGCTCCCGTATAACAATGTCATGAGTCTAAAGTCTAAACAGGGGGTGCCCCCAGGAGGGAAAGATATGAGTGAGACTTTGGCATTTGCAAGAGGAGCTGTAGGCGAAACCCAAATTCTACGCATGTGGAAAGCGCTTTGGCCCAGATAACACCACAATGTTACACACAGTTGTCTTGCGTGGACCTTCTACACCATGCGGATATGTAGTCCCAGTTAAGCAGAGAGAGCTCCGGGCCGTGTCACCGGAGCCTGTCACCATCTGCTTACCTGTCCTTAGTACCACCGTAGCAGGGCCATCCGAGCAGAGGCCTCCTCCCTGCACTGGGACTCCACATGGATCCATCACTGCATTCTGGTAGTGCTTCTCTCCCTCACCTGCCGGCTCTCAGGAAGGAAGCCTAAGCCTGTCTGGGCTTTTCCATCACCCAGGCAGCCGTTAGCCAGACAGTTCCGGCTCCACTGCTGACTCCCCTCATCGGACACTCTACGTGTGGGAAAAGGACAGTTGTAAATGGAGAAGCTCCCCAGGAGATTCTGCTATACCCTGATTTATAAACGCAGGTTTCCCACACGAATGGCCTGGAGCTGCCCAGGCCCAGAGTTCCAGCCAGTGGAGACCCTTCAGTGGAGGAATCTGAGGAGGAAGGACACATCTGGGTTTGCCTATGGGCAGGGAGGACACAGAGACACTCCTCCAAGTGGAAAACTCCGGACAGGCAAAGACACAGCCGGTTCTAGCACTGTCCATGCAGCCACCAGCCCTGCCCAGAGCCAGGCCCAGCCCTGAAGCTCTGAAAGGCAGCCATGGACTGATCTGCTCAGAAGAGAGGAAGAGGGGCATTGTGGGGAGCGAGGGCTCCCTTCCAGCATGGTGGAGCCAGAGACCTCACTACACAAGGAGATAATGGAGGATTAAGGCGCTATGCACATTATCACCCCCAAGCAAAGCCAGCCTTGCTGTGTTCATCATTCATCCAAATGCAGTTTCATCTGTAAGCCCTTTCACTGTCCCAACATTGTTCTCAAGCTCCTCCTGGGTCCCAGCCCTGACCTCCATCTCTCGTTGCCAATCTTCCTGAGCTCGGAGATGCCCCTTGCTCTCTTTAGAGCCCTCTCACCACTCCCCCCCTTCATAATTTGCCAAGTGACATTGTTGGTGCCTGCCATCCTGTCTTCTGTGGTCAGTCCTATATTTTCCTCTGGATTTGGAAAATTTGGGGCTGATGTACTCTTCTTTCACATTTACAAACTCTAGATGACATGGTCAGTCTCACTCTGCATTGCTGTGCGTTCAGCAGCTCTTTCTTCCCTGCTGATCAAAATGGAAAGTGCCAGCAAGCCAAGTCAAGAACTAACCAAATGGTCTGCTTCTAGCAGAGACTCTTAGTCAACACTGCCATTAGTGGAGCCCCCATCTTGCTCTTCCTTGAGCTGCTAGCCAGTTGTGTGCTGTGTTAGGAGTATATGGAGGGCCCTCTGTCCAGCCAGACAGTCACTGCACCAGGCAATGTGATTTCCATGGCCTCCCCACCTGTCGTGACCCCCATACATCCACCATATCTCTTCTGCCAAGTTTGCTGATTTCCCAGAACGTGGATACCTTCTGATGGAAATCTTTTGACCAATGCTCAACATCACTATTCTTGAGGAAAGTGTAAATCAAAACTACAAAGAGGTATCACATCATATCCCTTAGGATTGCTAATATTAAAAAAAAAAAGGCATTGGCAAGGCTGTGGAAAAATTGGAACCCTTGTCCATTGCTTGTAGGAATGTAAAATGGCGTGGCCCCAGTAAAACACAAAACAAAACAGAATGAAGGTTACTCAAAAAGCTAAACATAGAATTACCAGATGATCTAGAAATTCCACTCTCAGGCATATGCACAAAAGAATTGAAAGCAAGGACACAAACAGATATTTGCATACTCATGTTCATAGCAGCTTTATTCACAATAGCCGAAAGCTAGAAGCAACCCAAATGTCAGTCAACAGATGGACAAAATGTAGTATATCCATACAATGGAATATTATTCAGCCTTAAAAAGGAAAGAAATTCTGATACAGCCTATAAGGATGAACCTTGAAGACATTATGCAAGTGTAAGAAGCCAGTCACAAATGGACAAATACTGTATGATTCCACTTTTATGAGGCCCCTGAATAATCAAATTCATAGAGGCAGAAAGTAGCATGGCGGTTGCCAGGAGCTGGGGGAGGGAGGATGGGGAGTTGATGTTTATTGGCTGCAGAGTTCCAGCTGGGGAGGATCAAAAAGGTCTGGAGATGGTTGGTGGTGAATGTACTTAAATGTACACTTAAAAATGGTTAAAATGGTAAATGTGATGGTGTGTATATTTTGTCATGGATTAAAGAACAGAACAAAAACATAAAGCCTCTTGACCAGCACAGACATCCCATTCACCTTGAGGCCCCAGAACAGCGATGGAATTTAAAGGAAACCATGCCCCTCATGGGGACAAGAACAGACTGGGCTCCACCTTCTCCTGGAGACAAAGGCACAGGACCAGAGAAGGCAGAATTTGGGACTGTGGCCCAAATCTTGAAAGGATGGGAGCCCACTCAGACCCACACTCTGACGATAGCAGTGCAACTATCCCTGACTCCAAAGAGAAAAATGGATGAAGAAAAAACTCCAGGGCTCTCCCCATTCCTGCCTCCCCAGCTTAGAGCCACATTGCCGACTTCCTGGTGGCCCAAGCCACAGGCCCCATCCTCACTGCTCCCAATCTCCTGCCCCCAATTCAGTCAGACCTCAAACCCATCCACTCTATCTCCAGGCCTCTGTCAATATGCACCATTTGTCAGCGCCCCACCACTACCCCTCACCCTGACTGCTATTAGAGCCCCCTCTCTGCCCCCACTCCTCACACAAACCCCTTCCAAACCACCCTCCCCACAGGGAATCCAAAGACCTAATGCCCCACCCTGATCCAGAATCTTCCTGGACTTCCTGCTCACCTCAGCAAAGAGCCAGCTCCAGAGGAAGACATGCCTCCACACACTGGGACCTTGGATCTCAATGGCCTCATCACCTGCCTCCTTAGAATTCAGTTGTCCTGGGCGTCTTTGAGTTGACCAAATGGGCCATTTCCAGCCCTTTGCACATTCTTTGACCCCCTCCACATTCTTTGACCCCTCCACAGGAGGTTGGGCCTGTGCCTCCTTGGCCACTGGTGTGTGCCCAACAGGATAGAGTTGGTGTGCCAAGGTCAGGTCAAAAAACTCCATGCCACAATCACCAGTCCCTGGAAAATACACTCCTCAAGTCCCCAGCTGCCACGGAGCCATCCATGTACCCTGGCTCACTCTGCTGTAAAGAAACCAACACAGGCCCATATTCAAATGGTCTGGAGAGGCCCTGAGACCATATGGAAAGGGAGAGACCATGGTCCTCCCGTTCCAGCTCCTGCTTCTGGCTCCTGCTCCTGAGCCAGAACCACCTCACCAAGCCATTCCCAGATTCTTGCCCCATAAAACCGTGAGAGATAATAAAGCGGTTGCTGTTATTTTAAGCCATTAAGCTTCAGAGTAGCTGGTGACAGAGCAAGAGGTGACCAGAGCTCTCTCTTTCTGTCAGCCTCCATTCCCTGTCAACTCTCACCCTCTCCCTGCCACCCTCCTCTTGTCTAACTCCTGTTACCCTAAGATGCCCCAGCTTAGACGCCATGCTCCTGACCATGCACCTCACGTCCGCCATGATGTGTGCTCCTGCCATCACAGCACATATTTTAACTGCCTATTTAACTGTCTCCCTCACCTACTCAATGGCCAGTTTGGGAAAGAGGCATCTTGCCTGTCCACATAATCGCTGCATCCCCAGTGGCTAGCACAGTGCAAGATCCAAGGTGGGCAACAGGCAAACATCATTGAATTCAGTGGGATTCTTACTTTAAATGGAAGAGTTGAAGCCAGTAAAAGGGATATTTTGGGAAAGCGACTAACGCCATTTTGACCTTATTTCCTCATTTTCCCACCTAGCTGTTGCCAGCATGTAGATGAGTCAACCCCATCCCTAACCAGAGCAGGCACTCCGCTCCCCTGCCCCTGTATCATGGGCAGCCAGGCAGGCTGTGGCCCCACACATGGGGTCTCAGGGACCTGAGGCCCAGGAACAGATGTCCCACAGTGGACCCCATAAGTCAGCATTCACATTTATCTAATGTTCTTTGCTGAGAAACTCACACCTGCCGACCAAAGGAGGCCAAAGACTTGCCCCGCACTCACAACGATGTGCAAAACCCAAATTAGAAATGAGTTATTTGGTTTGGCGATGAGGGAAATAATGAGGACGTTAGACAAATTGTATTAGGTGAAAGTTGCGAATGAACCTGAATTCTGTGTTTCTTGCCATGGGAGGGCTTGGCATCAGACCGCTGTCTTCCAAAGCATTTCATCATGTTTGGCTACCAGGTGGGAAGGCCAGGCTGGTACAGATGGGGTTTAACTCTTAGGTCACCCAAAGAAAATTAAGGCTGCTCTCTTTCGGGATAAGGAGGGTAAATTTAGCTGTCGTCCTCTCCTCGCTTCCCCTCAATCCAATGATACTGCCAGATTTGAGTTCCACGGATGGAGAAATAAATATTATTACAGGGGAAAATGGCTTTAAAAGATAAACAGCATCACTACCTCAGGGGGCCACACATCTAGTTTAACTCTGTAGGTAGTATTTGAATATTATCAAGCATGGAAGAGCTTTAGAAAGTCCAAGAGGAGACACTGCTTGACATCTTCACATCTCAGCTTCTCTATGAGTTTTTGAGACCGCGTGATTCTCAAGTTTCTTGGGAAGTCAAATCAGCCACTAAGATGTCCCTAAAAGTTCCAACCGCTCCCTTTGAGTGTGTTCTTGAGGAGTCTTCAAGAACTTAAAATTAGAAGACCGCAGCTAAGAACATTTGTTAAAGGACCCCTGACCACACCATCTTCCCAGAGCATGTTTCATGCTAACAGGGCCGGCCCACCCAGCCCAGGGAGAGATCTTTCCCCCGAATCTGCGCTCTGCATAGCAGTGAGGGAGGGAACAGGGCAGAAGCCACCAAAAGCAGGAGGAAGGAAAGGAAAAGACATGCTCTCCCCTCCAAAAATTCCCATAACATATTTGAATCTAATCTGAATCCTCCAAGCTTTGGCAGAAAATGCTAAGAGAAAGGGTTTTTCTAAGTAACTCTGAGTCCGTTGTTGCTGGCCCTGGAGAAGATTTGCTAGGTCCAAAATACACTCAGGGCAACTCCCTTCTCTCTGTCACCTGAGCAGGGACTCCAGAAAACCAGAAGAGATCTGTCCCTCCAAGGTGACATCAGTAGGCCCATCCAATTTGGCCATTTTTATTTAAGAGTCTTTGGGATTTTTCATGGAAACTCGGTATCAACAGAAATTGTCTTAAAAAATAATTTTATCAGGGGGCGCTTGGGTGACTCAGTTGGTTAAGCGTCCAACTTCAGCTCAAGTCATGATCTCAGTTTGTGAGTTCCAGCCCTGAGTCAGGCTCTGTGCTGACAGCCCAGAGCCTGGAGCCTGTTTCAGATTCTGCGTCTCGCTCTCTGCCCCCTCTAGCTCATGCTCCGTGTCTCACTCTCCCTTTCTCTCAAAAATAAATAAACATTTTTTAAAAAAGAAAAGATAATAATTTTATCAGGGTGCCTGGGTGGCCCAGTCAGTTGAGCATCGAACTCTTCATTTTGGCTCAGGGTCATGGGATCGAGCCCTGCATTGGGGTCCACACTGAGCATGGAGCCTGCTTAAGATTCTCTCTCTCTCTCTCTCTCTCTCTCTCTCTCTCTCTCTCTCCCCCTCTGCCCCTATCCTCTGCTTGCTCTCTCTCCAAAATTTAAAATAATAATAATAATAAATTTTATCATATTTCATGAATGATCTCCTAACTGAATTTACCAAACATTGAAATTAACCTTTATCACTACTTAACTACATGTGGTGAAAGCATTGCTTCTTCTGCTTCCCCTCTTGGCTTCTTACACATTAAACAAGTTTTAGACACTGGACAACAAGCAGCATAGAACTGTGATCCTGAAGAGAAGGAAAGCAGATAAGGTGAGCCCCATGATTTCACCAGCTTATTGTCTGGAGGCAATTTCCAGGCCACCGTCCAGGGAGGGGAACCCAAACAGAGCCCAGCAGTCTGGCTTTGTAGATACAGAGATTAGAATTTCAAGAGGCCAAGAATACCAGAATTTTCAGGGCACAGTATTAGAGATGAGGGGTTTTACAGAAGGTGAGCTCTGGAAATTTGGAAAAGGGATCCCCTCGAGTCTTTGGCCAAGTATAAATATGCATATGTTTGAGAGGAAACCACCAATGCTGGGGAAAAAAATCACCAGAAAATGCATAGATGGAACAATTTGCAGGCTATTACAAAGTTGAGAATAGTTCATCTCCCACTAATTAGGATTTAAATGCCTCCTAAGACACAGGGAATTAGGTAGAATCTCCACTACTAACCATCCCCTTAGTAGTGGAGCTAAATAAATCTTAGAATAAAAGCTCTGGGGCACCTGAGTGGCTCAGTCGGTTAAGTGTCTTGGTTTCAGCTCAGATCACGATCTCATGGTTCATGAGTTCAAGCCCCACATCGAGCTCCACATTGATAGTGTGGAGCCTGCTTGGGATTCTCTCTCTACCCCGACCATCTGCCCCTCCCCCGCTCTCTCTGTCTCTCTCAAAATAAATAAACTTAAAAAAATTCACTACATCTGCCTTTAAAAAGCTGGAAGGCAAGCTCAAGCCTCTAAAGCTCCAGTGTCCAATATGGTAGCCACTGCCAAACATGGCTATTCAATACTATGCATGAGCCATTTAAGTGCTCAAGAGCCACATGTAAGTAGTGCCTACCATTTTGAACAGCACAGATTCTAGAACGTTTCCTCATCAAGTTCTAAAGGATCCAACAGATTCCAAGTAACTGAGTTGCTTATCAGACAAAACCCAACTCCACTTAAAGGAATGCAATAAAATCCAGGCAACCAGCAATATAAAAATCACAATGTTCACCAGCCAATCATATATTACCAGGCATGCAAAACAGCAAGAAGATAAGATTCATTACAGGGGTGTCAGGGGTGGGGGACCATTCACTAGAAACAGTCTCTGAAATAAAAGGAGGAATGGATGAGCAGATGAGGAGCTAAAGCAGCTATTCTAAATATATTAAGTGTACTCCAGAATGCAGAGGAAAACATGAGCGTAATGGGGAAGGAGATGTCAGATGTAAAAAATTACCCAATGGATCTTCTAGGGTTTAAAAATACAGTAGCTCAGGGGCACCTGGGTGGTTCAGCCGGTTAAGTGTACGACTTCGGCTCAGGTCATGATCTCATGGTTTGTGGGTTCAAGCCCCGCGTCGGGCTCTGTGCTAGAAGCCTGGAGCCTGCTTCTGATTCTGTGTCTCCTTCTCTCTCTGCCCCTCCCCAACTTGTGTTCTGTCTCTATCAAAAATAAACAAATGAAAGAAAAAAAATTCTGATAAAAATACAGTAGTTCAAATGAAAAGTACACTGGATGAGATGAAAAGCAGATTGTATAACCAGAAGAAAATATTACTGCACTAGAAGATACAGCAATAGAAACTACAAAATAAGACACATAAAAAGACTTTAAAAAATTAACAGGGCATCGGCAACTTGTGGGACAGTATCAAGAGGTTTACGATACATTTAAGTGAATTTTTTTAAAAAAGAGAAGACGGGGGAGAAAAGCATTAAAGGAATAATGACTTCTTTATTCCAAATTTGGTAATAATTGTAAGCCCAAAGATCCAATAGATTCAACAAATCTCAAGTAGAATTAGTAGAAAGAAAACCATGCCAACCAAGGTTTTTTTTTTTTTTATTCTAATTCCAGTATAGTTAACATACAGTGTAACATTAGTTTCAGGTGTACAATGTAGTGATTCAACACTTCCACACATTACCCCGTGCTCATCACAGCAAGCGCATTCCTTAATCCCCATCACCTATTTCACCCATCCCCCGCCCACGTCCCCTCTGTTAATCATCACTTTCTTCTCCATAGTTAAGAGTCTGGGACACCTGGGTGGCTCCGTCGGTTAAGTTATCTGACTCTTGATTTCAGGTCAGGTCATGATCTCACGGTTCGTGAGTTCGAGCCCCGCATCGGGCTCTGGAGCTCTGCACTGAGCATGTGGAGCCTGCCTGGGACTCTCTCTTCCTCTCGCTCTGTCTCTCTCAAAATAATTAAATAAACTTTAACATAAAAATCCTAGTTCTTTAAGCAGGAGGAAAATGATGCCAGATGGAAATCTGGGAATCTGGGTTTCCACTGAAGAGTTGTGAGCCCTAAAAATGATAACTATGTGGGTAAATTTAAAAGACTTTTCCTTGTAATTAATAGATTTAAGAGGTACTTGTTTAAAGCAAAAATAGTGGCAATGTGGGGTGGGGTGCAGAGCATAAGCAGAAGTAAAATATATGTCCACAATAAAGCAGAGGATGGAGAAAGGTGAAAGAAAGAAAGAAAGCTGTTGTCAGGCTCTATAGCATAGCTATGGAAAAAGCAGGATAATCTTATTATTACAAGTTAGAGTCTGAACCGCAAACCTTCAAGCAGCCACTAAAAATCAAAGGAGATATAGTTAAGAAGCCAATAGCAGAGTAAGATGAATGAATATCACGTGGCAAGAAACGTGAACAGATTTAAATTACACACAGAAACACGGACGGCTTACTGATTTAACGTTCACAGGCATAAACTCAAAGTGGCAGAAGAATAAAAAATGTAAAAAAAAAAAAAAAAGAAAAAGAAAACTGGAGTGGTAATATTCATACCAATCGGAGCAGATTCTAGAATGAGGAATAAATAGGGACCCTTTCGTCATCATAAAGGGGCCCATTAATCAGGAAGACATCACAATCCCAAATGGGCCTGCATCTAATAACAGCACTCTAAAGTAAATGAAGCAAATTGAAGTCACGGTGAACTAGCATCCCCTCCCCACAGGATCGGCAGAATAATAAATTCCAGCAATCCCAAGTGTTGGCAAGGACACAGAACAATGGCAGGTCCCACAGGCTGCTTGTGAGAATGCAAACTCGTACACACACTGTCAGTTACCTGTTGATGTGGGATGAAATACCACCAGCCTTCGTGGCTTAAAACCACAAAGGTTTGTGTTCACACTGAATACCATGGGTCACGCGTGCGGGAGCTAAGACGTGGCTTAGCCGCAGGCCTCTCCTGCAAGTGAGTCGGGATGTCTGTTAGGGCTACGTTCATCTGGCCTTCCTGAGCCGAGGAGTCTGAGGGGAGGTAGAGGTCTCTCCCCGCCCCAGAAGGGAAGCCTGAAGACCTGCAGTGAAAGCAGTGACCCGACCCTTAGTTGGACATCAGAGAAGACGCCCCACCTGTAAGGAGCTCAGGCCCAGGCCTGGAATCAGGCTGCCTGGGTTCGCATCCCTACTGGACCACTTCCTCAGTGACTGAGCCGGTCACTCTGACCCTCGATGTCTTCATCCGTAAGACAGAGATCATTCTAACCCCAGCCTTATGTGACGGCAGTAAGGATTAGGTGAGTGAGTGTCTGCAAAGCACTCAGCCCAGTGCCCAACACCCACGACGTGCTCATCCGTCTGGTTCCCTCCGCCGTAACCCCTCACCGCTCAGCAGACGCCTCACAGTCTGGTGGCAGCCTGGCTACAGACGACCCCTCCGGACGGGGCCAGGGGCTAGGTCCTGCCTGCCCCAGCCACAGCGCCCATTCCGGGACGCTGAGCTCATTCATCCGCTGGCTTCCTTCCACCAAGCAGGCCTGGAAAAGCGGCGAGAGGCAAACCTCCAGGAGTGCAGGGCCCCGCGGCACCTGGGGGACCGCTCTGGATTCTGCTGCGGTGGCAGCTGGAGCCTTGCACACGCAGGAAAGGCCCGGGTTTAATAAAGGATAATTCCTGGACTGAGAGACTGAAGGGGAATTGGATTCAGATGACAAAGCGGACGCGGCTTAATTGGAAAAAAGTTACTCCCTCCTTCCTCGGGCCGACCCCAGGACCAGAATCTGAGAAGCAAGCATGGCAGGAGCGGCCACGGCCTCCCAGAGCGGCCTTGCTCCTGAGGCAGAATCGGAGACACTGTCTGATCTGTGGCCCGGCCAGAGCTCTTCTGGGACGGTGTCCTGGGCTCGAACTCGGACCCCAGGCAGAGAACTCCCTTGAGCTCCCTCTGAGAAGTGTTCACTGAGGAAGGAAGGCTGATACGCTGCACGGAGCTCCTGGGGCAGGCCCTGGACTTTGCAGTGCCTGGTGTGAGAAAAGCCAGATGCCAGAAGGATTTAGGCTCCCACCAGCCCCCCCACCCCACCCACAAGGGCTCCTCAGTCCTTGATGTCACTCTCTAACCTTGTCTCCTTGCACTTCTACAGTCTCCCTAGCCACTCTGACCTCTTGTTGCTCCTCTAATGCTGCAGCCCCAGGGCCTTTGCACTGGCCGCAGTGGCTGTTTCCTTTGCTATGAATGGTCTTCCCCAGACTGTCCCCTGGCTCTTTCATTCCCTTCCTTCAAGGCTTCATCTTCTGGATCAGGCCTACTCTGACTGCCAAAACCTACCCACTGCCCACCTCATGCCAGGCTCCCCTCCCTTATTCCTCTTTGGTACTTTTTCCACATGCACATCACCTGCTAACATACTACATAATTTAGGATTGAATCATGCCTATTCCTTATTGTCTCTTTGCCCTCTGTGATAAGATAACCCACAGAACAGGGATCTCTATCTGTATCCAAAGAAGCTAAAACACAGTAGATGCCTGAATGCATAGTATATGTGAGTATGTGTTGAAGACAGAAGGGAAGAAGGAAGGGAGGAAGGAAGAAGGGAAGGAAGGAATAGAAAATAGGGAAAGATGGGGTATCTGTGACTGGGTTAAAGGAGACGCATCCCTTAGCCAGCATGGGGGAGGCAGCTGGTCAGTACCACAGCAGCAAGGGAAATCTCCAAGGCAGACATTCAGGCTATAAGCTCTAGCCAGCCACCCCTCCTTTCCTCAAGGAGCACGGCTCACCCTATAGGAGCCTGGGGAGCTCCTTTACAGGTAAGCTGTTATTCTCTACATTTTGATGAAGAAAAATCTAAGGTCCAAACAGTTCAGTGCATGCACGGAGCTGAGCTGGGATCCAAACCCCAGGTTTGTCCAACTGCGAGCCAGACCTGCTCCGCCAACTCCGTGTCTCTGCAAGGAAGAGCCCAGCCATGCTGTGCAGCCCAAACCAGTGCAGGAGGGGATCAGAAGGAGCCTTGAAAGGGCAACTGGACGCCCTGGGAGGAGCCAGCCTCGGAGAGGTCAGTGCGCTGCACAACGGCTGGAGCCACTTTCCTCACGAGGCATAACTACATCCATCCACAGAAATGGATGGCTCCCGACAAACCTCTCACTGTCAACTGCTTCACCCCTGCAGCTCTCCACCTTCTCCATAAACGCAGAAGAGGTTCACTTCATAGCCCATTTAGCTCTCAGAAATCAGACAGGGAACAGGTGCAGCAGGAAAGATGCATCGTACATAGGCAGGTCATACCAGGAATGAGAACCTCACTTAAACCCTGGCCTTGAGTCCTGCAGGTTTGGGGCCATGCCTGGAGGCATGGTTGCCATCAAGGGCACTGCAACAGAAGGTCAAGTTCACTCAAAGTTAGAAAGCTCCATCCTGGCACGTAGCAACCTATGTCAGACAGCAATAGTGGGTCCGGCAGTAGGGGGATCTCACACTGTCTGGTGGCGGCAGTGAGTGGCCCACACCTCCAGGTCTGCAGCAGGGACATCTCTCCAGCTCGAAAAGTCTGCCGAGAGTGTGATGTTACAAGATGGTGCTGAGGGAGGGGCAGGAAGGGGAGCTCAGGGGTGTTATGACTCAAGGCCCCCTGGCCTCCTCGTTCCAGGTTCATCCCATTAGTAAACAGAGATGACTCTTTCCCATAAAGAGGGACTCCAACTGCTGCCATTACTAGTCACTGGCAAGAAAACTACCGAATAAAGAAAAGACTGAATGACAAATCTACAGGAGGGACGCCCGACAGAACAATTAGATGTGGGAGACAAACATTCATTCACAGGCATCACCACAAGTCACGTATTGTTAATAAAATAGACACTGAGCTCCGTCAATAATAAAAGGAAAGGAACCCCAGCCTTCCCCACCCCAATAAAGTCACCCACTGTCCCTCAACCTTGGCATTGAGCTCTAGCTGATATCAGCTCCAAGACTGGTGAGGCTGTCAGACGATGCCACAGCCATGGAGAGACACCCAGCTCCCTTTCTCCTGCTCCTGAGAGCAGGCAGGACTCGCACGATCCCACTGTCAACTTACATTTGGGTCCAGCCCCTCCTTGCCATGCTTTAATGAGCCTCCCAACTATTTGCACAACAAATTATCCCAAAACTCAACAGTTCAAAACATTTACTGTCTCACAGTTCTGTGCGTCAGGAATTGGGCATGGCTTGGCCGATATCTGGCTCAGGGTGTCTCATGAGGTTGCCACCAAGCTGTTCGCCGGGCTGCGGTCTTATCTGAAGACTTCTGGGGAAGGGTTTTTGCAAGCTGACATGACGGGCTTCTGATCCTTGAAGCTGCTCACTTGAGGCCTCCCTCAATGTCTTTTCATGTGGCCTCTCCACAGGATGGCTTCATGACTCATCATCTGGCTTCCTTACACACACACAAACCCTGAGTGAGCGGTCCCCGAGATGGAAACCACCGTCTTTTCATAGCCAAATCTGAGAAGCCACATCCCAGCCCAAGTGTCCATCGATAGATGAATGAATAAAGAAGATGTGAGATACACACACACACACACACACACACACACAGGAATATTATTCAGTCATAAAACAGAATGAAGCCTTGCCATTTGCAACAACATGGATGGAAATAGAGAGTATATGCAAAGTGAAATAAGTCAGTCAGATAAACACAAATACCACATGACTACACTCATACGTGGAATTTGAGAAACAAAACGAGTGAACAATGCGGGAAAAAAGACACAAACCAAAACGCATCCCATAACTTCTATTCATTAGAAGTGAGTTAGGGGCGCCTGGCTGGCTCAGTCAGTTGAGCATCCGACTTCAGCTCGGGTCATGATCTCACAGTTCGTGGGTTTGAGCCCCACGTCGGGCATTGTGCTGACAGCTCGGAGCCTGGAGCCTGCTTCAGATGCTGTGTCTCCCTCTCTCTCTCTCTGCTCCTTCCCTGTTCTCACTCTGTCTCTCTCTCAAAAATAAATAAATATTAAATAAACATAATAATAAATTATATATAAATAAATAAATAATAAATATATATATATTTTAAATACTTTAAAAAAAAGAAATGAGTTACAAAATCCAGACCCTGCTCAAGGGAAGGGGATTAAATGGGAGGTGGGCATCATCGGGGGTCATTTTAGAAGCTGCATGCCACACTCACTACATGTGGGTGAGTGGGGTGAAAAGATGGGGCTGATGGTCAGAGGAGCCTGCCGGCTGAGAGGAAGCCAGAGAGCCAAAGTAGGTAAAGGAGAGGGAGAGAAGGAAGAATGGAGGGAGGGAGGCAGGGAAAGAAGGAGGGAGACAGGGAGGGAGGTGGAGGAAGTTCATACAAGATGTGATATTTTCTCCCCAAGTTGTGTTACATTTCCCCCAGCGGTACAAGATGTAATGAAAGTAACAAGGAATTTAAGATTTGTGTTAACCCCACATCTGCTCCTTAATTCCCCCATAAACATGCTGATGCAGATTCCAAATAACAGAGAGTAAAGGGGATCCTTGGAGAAAATGGGGCAGTGGGTGTGGCCAGCAGCCCAGGCCTGCTGGTCCACACCCACCCTCTTCTCTCCCAGGACCCCTCCACCCATGCCCACTCCTCCTGCACCCACAAGAGAGGGTGGCCCATAGAGAAGTAGGAACCAAGAAACACACCACCTTTTCAGTACAATGATGAGCTAGCCCAACTCATATGGCATCTGGGGTCCCCTCCGTCCTCAGGGCTCCCGCTCACTGGCTCACCCCAGAGGGGCTGTGGCTCCACCTGGTTCCTGGGAGGAAGGAGCTCAGAAGGAACATGGGCGTCTGGCCCAGGACTGCCAGTGAGGAGTCAGCTCTGAACAGACATCTGGAGAAAGAGATATAGACATTAATGAAAGTGAGAGAGTAGCCATGCCATCCATTTCCATGAGTAATTGATGACCACTTAAACTGTCAGGAAGGGCAGAGCTGGAGCTCCGGAAACCAACAGAGCCAGGGTGGTGGACAGCCTCAGTGTGCTCCCCGAGACAGGACAGAGGGGCCCCAAAGGCCCTTGTTACTCTGTTCAGGACCTCCTAAGGACTCTCACATTTTCTTCCACGTCTTGTCCTCATTCTGCTACCTACTCACGCACCTCCCAGGAAGCCCGGGGAAGGGCAGAGTAGGGTCAAGTTTTCCTCACTGTGGTGGGGGAACGGCAGGAGGCCCAGCCAGGACAGTGGAAGACTGAATCAGACTCATGTCCCAAAGGCACCGGAGCGATGGTGTGTAGCTGGCCTCCAATCCCTCCCCATGTCCCCTCTGCCCACTCAGCTGCATCAAGGAGCTTCCTTGCCCTCTGGCTTCTGTTTGACCAATGGACAACTGTCAGGAATTAGGGCAGGAGGAAAGTGGGTCAAGAATATGTACTCCCCTGACTCTCTTGGTGGAAGGCTGAGGGCTGGAAGTGTCTAGATTCCTCTCCCTGATGTCCCTCTCCAAGGGACAGAGCCTACTGGTTCTAGTGCCCTCCCATCGGGTTCAGGGATGGGAATGGCTCCCACCATTACCAATCCTTCGGGGCTTTACCATCTTTACCCCACCTACATCCCTGAAAACAGTCCATCTCTTAAGATCTCCTCCATCACCCATGGGAGGGTGCCTGCTGGACCCTGACTGCTAGAGATGGGCTAGAATCTGCCAAGAGCTGGGAGCTGGTGGAGATAAGGCAGGAGTGATAACTGGACAGAGGGGAGGAATGCTCTGGTGACCAGGGGCTGAGCCAGCCAGGCAGATCTGATGGCTGTGCAGAGGTGTCTGGCTGCCTCACAGGCTGGGGTCCGTGTGCAATGCCCACACTCTGGGAAGCTCTCTCCAGCTCCATGCTTGGGACACGCAGCTTGCTCACAGGGAGGGCATGAGCCCCACAGCAGCCTTGGAGGGATGGGAAGTGGGATGCCTGGTTACTCTGCCCGAAGACAGGGAATCAAGCTCTCTGCCTTGAAGTGGACAGGGGCTGAGGGCCCGCCTCTATTTGGAAGCCAAGGGAAAGTGCACCACCCAATCCACTGGCCAGCACTGCAGTCAGCAGGACACTCTCCTGCCTCCAACCAGACAGGAGGGCTCATAACAGCTTGGTGTTCACCACGGAACATGCCTTCACTTTGAGACAGCAAGAGTAGGAAAGGAAGTGCGGCGAAAGGTAAAAAGCCAGGGCTTTGGCGTCGATGACCCCACGTGAAAAATCTGACTCCACCAATCACGAGCTCTTTGACACTGGAGATGTCACTTAAACCCTCCCAGCCTTGCTTTTTCCAGATATAAAGTGAGAAGAACAAACCAGCCTCATGAATTCATGCGAGCATTAGAAATAATACGTGAGGAGCATCTGGTAGAACGCCTGGCCCAGAGATGGTATCCATCAGCAATCGTTATTTTTAAAATAAAAGACAGGGGTGCCTGGGTGGCTCCGTTGGTTAAGCTTCCTTCGGCTCAGGTCATGATCTCACAGTTTGTGGGTTCAAGCCCCGCATCAGGCTCTGCACTGACAGTGCAGAGCCTGCTTGGGATTCTCTTTCTCTCCTCTCTCTCTCTCTCTCTCTCTCTCTGTCCCCCTCCTGCTGACATACACTTGCTCTCTCTCTCTCTCCCCCCCAAAAAAAAATAAACAGATAAACTTTAAAAATAAATAAATAAATAAATAAATAAATAAATAAATAAATAAATAAAATAAAAGACAAAGTCAACCCAACAACCATTCAGATGCCAAGACTTCCCTGCATCCCTGCCAGGGTAAAGCTGATCCTGTCTCACAAGGCCTGTCCAGTCGGCCCCCAGCCTGTGTTCTCTGCTCCTCTCCCAACACCCCAGTCCTTCCTGGCTTTGCTCTTCTCTCTTGGGACTACATTGATTCTTGACAAGAATACCTCAACTCTCCCATAAGCAGAATTTTCAGACATTATATTGCAACCTCCAAATCAACTTTCTCCTGCCGAACGTAGGGCTTTGGACCATCAGTTGATGAATGGATATTTTAATCTAAATAGCCAGTAATTGGGTATCAACATATTTATCAATATAGCAGTATTTGTATTATCCTGGAATACTGGCCCTTAGCCTCAAAAAGACAAGGTGTAAAGGGGAGAAATCAAGTTTCTCACTGGAATTAAAACAGAACAGGGTAAGATCCAAATCAGATGCTACCAACAAAACTCTACTTTCATATGGATGTTCATCAAGCAGGTCTAGGCTGTGGGTGTCCATCTGTGCCAGGAATAAACCAGTAGAAGATTACTGGCCAGCCTCGGGAAGGAAACATAGATGGAGGGAAGGCAGACATGCGGGTTAAGAATTATCTTCGGAAGAGCATTCCACAAGCAGAACCATATACACTAATATAACACCCTCCCCAAAATATGCATTTAAGAGGAAAAAAATGCACAGATTAACAGTGTGTGTGTGATACACAACCATTTATGTGAAAAGAAGTACATGCACATCTCTGGATGGATACACAGAGCCAGGTAGCAGTGGGCATCTCTAGAGAGACAAACTGAAGAGGAAAAGTCAGCAATGGGGAGAAAGTATAATTTACCTCACTTCCTTTTTCTTTTACCATGTGATTGTAGGTTGTAATATAACGATCCAAATGCAGAAAAGATCCATGCATCCATATGTTTACAGCTTACAGATTCCTCGGTCAAGACAAACAGGCTGGCATTCCATCTTCTCTGGACAATCATTCCGAGAAGTTAATAAAACATCACCAAAGTCAACTTCACATTCTCCTGCTCAATCCTTTTCAGGATCCCTATCAGCAAGGAAGCCTTTTTCACATTAAAGATAATTTCCTCCAGCAAGCACATGAAAAGATGCTCCAGATCACTGGTCATTAGGGAAATGCAAATCCAAACCACAATGAGATACCAGCTCACACCTGTTAGGATGGCCACCATCAATTAAACAAATTAACAAGTGTTGGCGACGCCCTGGAGAAATTGCAACCCCTGCGCACTGGTGGAGGGAATGCAAAATGGAGGAGCCGCTGTGGAAAACGATACGGAAGCTCCTCAAAAAGTTCAACCTGGAACTACCCTATGATCCAACATCCCATTCTGGATGTACATGTAAAAGGATTGAGAGCCGCCTGGCTGGCTTAGTTGGGTAGAATATGCAACTCTTGAAATTGGGGCTGTGAGTTCAAGTCCCGCACTGGGCGTGGAGCCCAAATAAATAAATAAATAAATAAATTGCAAGCAGGGTCCTGCTAAGATATTTGAACAGCCGTATTCATAGCAGCATTAGTCACCATAATGGTTGCCAAAAAGTGGAAGCAACCCAAGTGTCCATCGATCGATGGGTAAAATGTGATGGATGCCTACCATGGAATATTATTCAGCCTTCAAGGGGAGGAAATTCTGATACATACTGCTACATCTACAATATGGATGAACCTTGAGGGTATTAAGTGAAGTAAGCTGGCCACAAAGGGGTAAATACCACATGCCTCCACTTATACGAAATACCCAGAGTAGTCAGACTCAGAAACAGAAAATAGACTGGTGGGTGCCAGGGGCTGAGGGAAGGGGGGATATGGGAGGTGGTTGCTTAACGGGCATAGAGCTTCAGCTGTGCAAAATGAAACACTTCTGGTGATGGTTCGCACAACGATATGTTAAGAATATGTGAATATGCTTACAACGATTGAACTGTGCGCTTAAAAGTGGTTAAGACGATAAATTTTACGTTAACGTGTATTTAACCACAATGAAAAGTAAGTTAATAAAAATAAATTTCCTCCGTCTCATAAATGTCACCACATGTTATCTGACAGAGCCCCTTAGAAGTCACGTTGTATATAGTTAATGTTTACTCTCTATGTAATGTTTTAAATCATCATGAATACCGCATCGTGTTTCACACTCCCTTTTTAAAACACATGCACTCGCTCTGTGATTCTATGTTGTGTAGAGGTTTTGAAATGAGAAAAATATAGCGATAGCAAACATCCGTGGTTGCAGGGGTTAGGGGTGGGGTCGGGGGTAGGGGGACAATCTCTGGAGTGAAGCAGTTCTGTACCCTGACTGTAGTATGGTTATAGGGAGATATAGATCAGATTTCAATATCCACCCTCCCCCCCCCCCCAAAAAAAATTAGCACATGGAAAACCTGAGGAAATCCAGGTCAGGCCTGTAGTTTATAATATTGCACCAATGTCAATGTCCTGGTTTTGATCACTAAGGTTATGTGAACTGTGGCTTTGGGGTAAAATGGGTGACAGGTACATGGGAACTCTACTGGTTTTGCAACTTGCATGCAAATCTGAAATTATTTTACAGTAAAAGGACTTTTTCAAAAATATGCACCCAATATTTGAAGAATTTGTGATACCATGTAGGTCTCTGGAGACAGAGCCCATTCTATAAGGTGTAAGTGGCCATTGACCTCTGTCTGCAGGACGTTCGTGCCCTCTGAGGTGCACTCGGGGAGAAATCAAGGCCTGTCGACACAGCATTCTTGGCGCCCCAGGTTCACGGCACTCTTGCATCCCCTTCCACCTACCAGGGCTTCTCCCTCAGACCACAGGGTCCTTCTCCCTCTTCAGTCTGAATCTCTTCATCATCATCATCACCTAGAAGAGCTTATGGTCCCCCTTTGCAGCAGTAACCCCCAAGTGCCAGACATAGTGCCCAGCATCTTCTCATCCCGCCTAATCTTCACTGTCTCTGCTTTTTAGATGAGGAAACTGAGGCTTGGTGGGGGGGGGGGGGGACAAGGGACTTGCCAAGGTCCCAAAGCCGGCCGTGGTTTGGATTCAAGGACAGGTCTGATGACACCCCCAGTTGGGTTCCCATGCCCCCCTACTGGCCACCTCAGCTGCCACCTGCAGGCTGGCATGTGGCAGCAGGTGCGAGACAAGCCGGTGGGGACAGGGCGCTAATTCAAGGCTGCCAGAGGAGCAGCTGTTCTCCGAATCCCGGCGGCCTGGGGCCATGCTGCTCTTATGTTCCCCGGTAGATAAAGTGATCCACTTAGGAGAAACTCTCTCCAGGCTGCGGGGCCATTAGCTCGCTGACTCCTGGAAAAACCATTTGGCCAGTGCTGACAGATATGGCCATTACACGGTCATTCAGCCTCTCTCGCTGCCCCATCCAGACCTTGGGAGAGGGAGGGGCCACGAGGCATGCAAAGCTCAGGGGAGGGTCCTTGAGATTCACTTCCTGGCCACCCGCTTCCTCTCTGCCCTTAGGCTGCATCTTGCCAGGCCGAGTTGCTGCAGCAAAAGGCAGCTTCAGGCAGCATGATTTCAACGTGCTGCCAATGACCTTGTTCTCCTGAAAGTTGTTCACAAACTGCCTTCACATGTATCGTTTCCCTTGACCCGCACACACCCTATGAAACTGAAATTAGGATTACTATCTCCACTATACAGAAAAAGAAATTAGGCACAGAGAGGCTAGGCAGCTTGTGCAATGTCACACAGCCAATAGTGTCGCCTGCCCCACACTGCTATGACCCCACTGGGGTGTTACCTGTATGGGGAGCTCAGCCTCAAAGCAGAGTCTCCAGAGCCAGGGGTAGGGCAAGGGTCGTTCCTCTCTGCCAAGTGGAGGACGAGGCTGCCAGAGGACGTAGCCGTGACCCCTAGGAGCACCTGCCCCATTGGCACAGCCCAAGCAGCCCTTGACCTGGTGGGTCCCCAGCTTAGGTCAATTATCCCACACCTCCCACACCCTCTGGATCCTTTGCTGAAGCTGGACGAATGCCCCAGGCAAGGCTTCACAGCCATTCTACAGCTGGCAAACCTCCTCTGCCCGCCAGCAGCACGGGCATCTCAAGATAGGGGTTGCCATGACATCTGGGGCACCCAGCTGATCCAGGCCGGAGTCCACAGCCACAGCCCCAGCACTGACCACGTGCCCGGGTCCCTGCCACAGTTCTGGAGCCCAGATGCACCCAGCAGAGTCCGGGGAACTAGCAGCAGGTGCCCAAGCCCTAAGGAAGATCACTAAAGCACAATAACCCACCTCCTGCACAGAGCCAGGCTCGGAAAAGAAGGTGTTTTGCCCAGCAGGGGCCAACCTTCCAGCTCAGAAGCCTGAGAGCAGATGGCAGACAGCAGCAGGAAGAGAAGGCTCAACACCGAGGCCCAGCCTCCGAAGCCCTAGCCTACAGAATGTAAAGACCGTAGGTGCTTCTAGGGTACCCAGACGATGCTACCCTCCACCAAGATGCCTTGCTTTGTTTTGAGGCAGCTCAGAAAAAGGTGGTTTAAAAGTCCATGTCCAGGCAAGAGGCAGCCCCTTCCTGGTGGGTTTAGGGATAGATTCTGGATGTTGCTATAGGACCCAGGGAGCAACTGGGCCTGGCTTGGCCAGGAGAACAGCTCAAGCTAGGGGACAGGATGTAGCCGTTTCTCTTAAACACAAAGACTGGAGATCCCTTGGGCCTGCCAGCCAGGCCTCAGCTCACTATCCACCTCGGACAGCACTGAGTGGTGCTAGGGCCCCGGAGGGTCCAGATTCAGAGTCCAGAGCTTTGTTGTCATTGCGAGGGGGGTTTAGACATGGTCAGGCATCTGGGGATGGCTCAAGAGGACACCTGGAGTGTTCCACAGCCCTGGCATCCACTCATAACCAGGATGCTTGGCCAAGTCCTGGAAGGAAAATCACCAAACATTGAGTTCTCTGAAGCCTGGCTGTGTCCAAGACTGGCCCAGAAATGGAGCTGTGTTATCATTTGTTAAGTGAATATTGTACGTCTCTGAGAGCCTCTGTCTCGTCCTTGGGTTTAACCTGCCTCCCCTGGGCTTGTTTCTGCCACACCGGTGTGCTTCTGTTCCTCCAGTGTGGTCTCCCAGGAGTGGGCATAGCTCGGATCACATACCCCGTGTCTGAGAATGGTGTCCCCTTCCCAGGGCGTGGCTGGGCAGCCACAATTAGCCACACCTGATAGGGCCTGGGGTGGATGCCTGGCCCAAGCCGGGTCAAGCCGATTCATTCTCTCAGGAATCTAGCAGGGGCTCCAAAACTACAGTGAACCTCTCTGCCTGAGGGCCGACCTAACTGAGTGTGATAAAGCAAAGAGGGCAGAGCTGCAGGGGGACAACAGAGAGAAGCAGAGAGGAGGGAGGGTCTGATGGGCCCTGGCCCTCAGTGCCTTTCCCACTAGAGTCCCAGGACTAGAGCCTCAGCCATCCTGAGCTACATGACATCCCTTGTATCCTTCCCACAAAGTCACTTTTTTTTTTAATGTTTATTTATTTTTGAGAGAGAGAGCGTGCATGCACAAGCCAGGGAGGGGCAGAGAGAGGCAAAGAAAGAATCCCAAGCAGGCTCTATGCCATCAGCGCAGAGCCCGACATGGGGCTCAATCCCACGAACCTCAAGATCATGACCTGAGCTGAAATCAAGAGTCAGATGCTTAACCGATTGAGCCACCCAGGTGCCCCCACACAGTCACTTTTTGGCTTACACTGGCTTCAGTGGTTCCTATTACTTGCAACTGAAAGCCTTCACTAAGACATTCTCTTTTCTTCACCCCCGCCCCTACCCTCTATATCTGCCTTCCGGCACCACAGCCCCCCACACACCTGCCTTCTGGCGCCACAGCCTCCCACGCCAGAGCTCAGGACCCAAGACCCTGCTGGCGAGACGCCAGGCTCTCAGGCGTGCAGAGGGATTGGGGATTGCCACGCCCACCTCCTGAGCAAACTGTGTGGGCCGTGGGAGGGTAAGACCCCCAGGAGAAGGCATGTCCTCGGGCTCAGAGAGCCAACCCACCCTGTTTCCTTCTTGAGACCATGAGCTTTTTGCCTGCAAACGCTCTTCAAGCCCTGGAGATGCGTAGGGCTTGGTGGAACAAGAGCTAGCATTTATACCGCACGTTCTAGCAAGTAATTCATGTAATCTTCAAAGAATGCTCTGGGGCTGGTGCCATTATCAGCCCCATTTTACATACAGGAGAACCAAAGCACTGAGAGGTGAGGTGACTTGCCCCCAGCACGGAGCCAATGAGCGCTGGGATTTTGAGCAAGTAGAAAGAGGCGTAGAGCACTTGAGTCAGGTTCTGAATTTGTACATGTTTCACTTCTCCTGGTGAGGCCAGAACGTTAAGAAGAGAACTTCCATGATGGGGAGTGGCTGGCCCCTTCTCGGGCTCCTTCTTGCTGGAATAACCATTTGAGGGTCCCAGTGGTTCCGGGCACCATCAACACTGGGAACCCCTGCTGGGCAGTGCCCTTGGACACGTTGGCACAGATGGAAGGTCCAAGCGTGCTGGCAGAGGGGCAGATAAAATGGGGCCAGGCTGACCTTTACCCCTGCCAGGATGGACCCAGGAGAGGGAGATGCTGGGGTAGCATGCTCTCCCCTCCACAGGCCAGTCCAGGACAGAGCCCACAGATGGTGAGCAAAGGGAAAACAGAGAGGCCTCAATTATCCACCTGT